>NW_012107530.1:919177-927623 GCF_000951045.1 Mandrillus leucophaeus
GTGTGCTACCACGCCCAGTTAACTTTTGTATTTTTAGTAGAGACGGGTTTTCACCATGTTGGCCAGGATGGTCTCCATCCCTTGACCTCATGATGGACCTTCCTCAGCCTCCCAAAGTGCTGGGATTACAGGCGTGAGCCACCGAGCCCGGCCATAAGTCCAAGCATTTTATTTCACTCTGTAGTGAGGACACAGGATATGACCTGAGGGGAGCTGCAGTCAGAGAAGAAGGGAGGGCAGGAAGGCCTCTCTCTGCTGGAAGACAAAGAGAGGAAGAGTAGGCCAGAGAGTTAAGGTGTGAGAAGGCTGTTTGTCTCTATCAACTTTCCAGCCGTGAGATGGTGGAGCTTAAAGACATAAAAATGTGGGGGTTCACATTTTACTTCTCAGGAAAATTGACAGCATCAAAGAGAACTCTACATTCAACTTGGCCCTGGAGCAAGACGGTGACAGGCACCCCTAGATTATACGTACAGAGACGTTCATTTATGAGCCTGAGATAGTATCTGGTTATCTAAGTTTAGTCTATTGTCTTTTGCAGTGATATGAAGCTGTTATGGGCTTCAGTGAACAGGTAGAGGCTTGGAGTCCAGATAAGAAAACCCAAGAGGTTCCTAACAGCAACAACTAATAACAAAGTATTCATTAGAGAGCATTGAAAAATTAACCACACCCTTGGTGGACACTAACTCAGAGCCTGAATGAGAGAAGCTGCCCACATCAGAGACCAGTGGTCCTCAGAGAAGAGCATGGGGGACAAGATGCCCTCACCTGCTGCTATGACGTTTCCTTTATGAACCGGTATCACCAAGTGAGATTCCTAAAATTTTAGTTCGCATGTTTTGCTCCTACAACACTGATATCATTGGAGTAAATATATCCTTTCTCAAAGTACATACTTTGAATGTGACCCCACTCATTCAGATTTATACATATTATTATGTTTATTAAAATGACACCCTATTTGGCTCATATCTGGAATGTGTTTGTGTGATTTACTCACCTGATTCTCTTTCAGTGTTATCTGCCCCTGTTCCTTACACCCAATGAAGGTTCTAACACATCTAAAAATCTTCTCATTTTGTTGTAGTCTCTGAACAAAGTTGGCAGGAAAGAAGCCAATTCTGTCTTGAATTTTCCCCTGAAAGGAAAAAGGAGGCATGCATCCACAATTGTAGCATGTATTGTAATTATAGTTATCAACTGATTTTCTCTTTTTTTTTTTTTTCTAAAGAAAGAGGAACACTTACTTTCCACCAGTCTTCATTGGAATCCTCTAAAAGAGTAATTATGTCTCCTGGCCTAAAACGAAGAATGAATGAGTTGGGTAAAGGTAAAAAAAGAAAAATAAGATACCTTTAAAGTCAGGAGTAATCATTTCTCATTTACACAAATAGTCTTAAAAGAAATAGAAGTAAAGTAAATATAACTTTTATCAGTTCTTCCTACCCAAGAAAATAGCTTTATTACACATTGAAGGCAAACATGATTTTATGCTGTATTTTAAAAATAACTTTTTTTTTTGGATAGAGTCTTGCTCTGTCGCCAGGCTGGAGTGCAGTGGTGCGATCTCGGCTCACAGCAACCTCTGACTCGCTGGTTCAAGCCATTCTCCTGCTTCAGCCTCCCGAGTAGCTGGGATTACAGGCACCCGCTACCATGCCCAGCTAGGTTTTGTATTTTGGATAGAGTCTTGCTCTGTCGCCAGGCTGGAGTGCATTGGCGCGATCTCAGCTCACAGCAACCTCTGACTCGCTGGTTCAAGCCATTCTCCTGCTTCAGCCTCCCGAGTAGCTGGGATTACAGACACCCACTAACATGCCCAGCTAGGTTTTGTATTTTTAGTAGAGAGGTGGTTTCACCATGTTGACCAGGATGGTCTCAATCTCCTGACCTTGTAATCCATCTGCCTCGGCTTCCCAAAGTGTTGGGATTACAGACATGAGTCATCGTGCCTGGCCAAAAATAACTATTACCTATAGTTTGATACATAAATGATCATGAAGCTCCAAAATTTAGAAGTTGATACATTTCAAGATACAAATCTCCCTTCTTCTCAGCCCCATGATCTACCTCCCATTCCCTGTGTGTCCTTCTAGACTCCTTCCCACGCACTTACATTTATAAATAGATGTGTACATGTAGAATTGGTCATTATCTTTATCATTATCTATACCTTCCCAATACCTTCTCAAAACCTAGCACACTTTTGCTTAGCTCCATTTTTCCCACCTGCCACCTTTTATGCTGGTGTAATTGGAGTTTTGTACTAGACTTGTGTATGTGTGCATGTGGGTGTGTGTGTCTACATCATTCATCAATAATTACTTGGGTTTGGCTGAAGACTAACGTGTTTTTGTTGTTGTTTCTATTCAACACAGCTGTAACAATCGGAAGACTGCTATTTTTCACACTGGGAAAATTTTCTCTACTATTTCTTTCATGTTTTTCTCCCATCTATGATGTTCTCTCTTCTTTCCTTCTGGAACTTCTAGTCAACACATGCTGGACCTTCTGAATCCATCCTCACATTTTTTGTCTTTCTTACACACCTACAGTCTTATTTTCCGCTATGTTCTTAAATTTTTTCTCAATTATATTTTCCTGATCATTTATTTTGTATTTGGGCTTTTCTATTATTTATTGTAATACTGAGAATTGTTTCAGAAAAAGTTTTCAGAAAATATTTTTAGAAAAAAATAGTTTCTACGGGTTCTTTATTATTTCTGAAAGTTTTCTTTCTTTCTAATTTCTCATTATTTCCTTATTCTTTTCTGAAAGAGTTCTGAAAGTGGCTTTCCATCATGGATGCAATGTTATAATGGATTGTACAGAGATTATTATATTTTCAAAACAATATTTCTTTTTTTTTGAGATGCAGTCTTGCTCTGTTGCCCAGGCTGGAGTGCAGTGGCACAATCTCAGCTCACTGCAAACTCTGCCTGCTGGGTTCACGCCATTCTCCTGCCTCAGCCTCCCGAGTAGCTGGGACTACAGGCGCCTGCCATCACGCCTGGCTAATTTTTGTATTTTTAGTACAGACAGGGTTTCACCTTGCTAGCCAGAATGGTCTTGATCTCCTGACCTTGTGATCCACCCACCTCGGCCTCCCAAAGTGCTGGGATTACAGGCGTGAGCCACCATGCCCGGCCTCTTTCTTTTACTGAACATTTGTTTCCTCTGAATTTAGTTGGCCTATCCTTTATCTTACTACTTCTTTTTCATATCAAGTATTTTTTCTAAAATCTAATGTTTCTTGGTTGTCTCCTTTTATGAAAGACTGAACATGGAGGTAGGTGGATGTGGACAGGCTTTTCCACTATTCGATATCTGTGGTCTGCCATGGGTCTCTCTCTCAAGTGCAAGGGCTATTTACAGGCTCTGTTTAAGGGAGCAGGGTGTGCCAATTGGTGCATCTCCCTTTTGCATACTTGAATATATAGCAGGTAAGCAGTATGGTGCCGCCTCCTCCTCCTATCCTAATAGCTATAGCAAGGAGGATTTTCTTACCCTTGGGGAGAGAATAGGTCAGTTTATTTTTCTCCTAAGTAGAGCTGCCTTTTCCTTTGTCCCGTGCCCTCTAGAAGGTCTGAAGGTCCAGAGTTATCTCAACACAGTTCTTCTTTCCCAGGCTTCTGTGCTCACATTAGAGCCCCCTTAGGCATGGGTTCTTTTTCTTTAGAGTACAGGTGTTGGCTTAATTCTGGAGTCCAACATCATTGCTGCCAATTGTTCATTATAAGTAGTAATGTGGTGCTATGAATACAGTTGAGACTGTATCAATTATGTATTGTCACAGTAACGCTGTGTGATAAACAGCCACAAAATCCCCATGGTTCCCTCACAGGCCTGGGTGTTGGCTTTTGCTGAGGCGACTGGGGTGATTTTGCCCTAGTCCACATTTCTCATTCCTTGGAAGGTCAGTTTCATAGCAATGATCAAGGTTCAGGAGCAGCGCATGGAAACACGCAAAGCACATGAAGTCTCTAAGGCTTAGATCCAGAACTGACACATTGTCACTTTGCTTCATTTCATTGGCCAAAGCAAGTCTCAAGGCCAGTTCAGACTCAAGGGACAGGGTAACAGGCTCCACCTCTGTTTTGAGAGGAACTGCAAAGCCCATGACACGGGCATGAATATAGGGAGGGATGAATAATTAGGGCCATTAATGCAATCAATCCACTGCAGACTCTTCACACTCTTCAGTGAAGTCCAGAGCATTCTGTGTCTCTTTAAATGTGCTCCCCCTTCTATAGCTGTTTTGTCCCGAGTATTCTTTGGTCTCTGGTCATCTTCATTGTTCACAACTCAACTGCATTTGCTGTAGTCTGCGAGGAAATTCCCAAGATTTCTGGTTCTCTCTTAGCATGCATTCTTGTTTTCTAGTACTGTTACAGATGTGTTAAAAAAAAAAAAAAGTATTTTCTGACACGTTTAGGAATTGGAGCAAAAGTAGATTTGCGTATTCATTTTGCTATTCTGATTCAATCTCCTTCGCTGTCATTTTCAATTCTCAGTTAATATCTATCTTCATCAGGGATTCCAAATATAACAGGCTTGTCACCCCTGGAGCATTAAGCACAACTGGCATTTTGGTATTTCAACAGTCACAGTTTCATGCTGATGCCACAGAAAGCGAGGTGGCTGAAAATCACTCTTTCTCAGGTCAGGGATTTAATTAAGTGGCAAGGATGAAAGTCAATGTAGAAAAATCTTCTAAGCCCCAGCAGATTTTATTTAAACTAGTAACCTAAGAAACCATGCGTTAGTATCAAATACAATGACTTTGCTGCTGCTCTGGCAGAAGCTGTAAATAGGGAATAAAGTTGGGGGAGGTACCTTTCCCTAAGAGTGCAAGAGGGAGACTGGGAGGTACCTTTCCCTAAGGGTGAAAGAGGATGCTGCCTGAATCCGACCTCTATTTTATAGTCCACTCAGAGGCTCACGCTTGACTGTGCTTACAGGTGGACAGTCCCCAGCACTTGACCCTCGTTAACTAAATTACATATTAGAATAAGGCACTCACTGGGATAACAGGCTATAATCTTATGAGAAATACCAGACATACTTCTTGAAGTGTGATGAGGGTTCTGTCTTTTCCTTAAAAAGAGCTCCACCAGGATCAGAAAATTGCTTGGTGAGTGATTTATTTATCCATTTATTATTTCCTTTGTTTTTGTTTACCCACTCATTCAACAAATATTTATAGAATGTGGGCTCTGAAAGAGTGTCATCTTACTAGGCACTGGGTTTACTTTGGTGAATAAAATCCTCACTAGAACTAAAAGCCTAGTGAGAAAGATAGATAATAAACAAGTAAATAGATAATAAAACATTTAATAAATAGATAAATAATAAATATATCATATATGTATAATTAATAAGTATATAGTTGTAAATTGGCTTAAGGACTACGAGGGAAATTAGAAGGTGTAGCCAAAAAGGACCAGTAGACTCCTCTTGAGATTAGTCAAATACTCTAAGCACCTGGCAGAGATAGCTAATGCCTCTTTTTCAATATAGAGAGGATCTTGCTCTAGGGGAGCCCTTGAACCCAAGATAGTAACTCTGTAACATCTAGGCCAGCAAATCTGTGGCTTGTGGGATTTTTTACTGCCTCCTTACCCTTCCAGGCATTACCCGACAATCTCAGCACTTTTTCCCACAGAGCCTGCACTCTGATTTAGAATCCTTTTCAACACTGGGCTCTAGGTGGTGGATCTAGTGGGATGCAAGATACCACTCTGTGTTACATGGCTTCTTCTTCTTATTATTATTTTATTTTATTTTTTTTGAGACAGAGCTTTACTCTGTCACCCAGGCTGGAGTACAGTGGCGCTATCTGGACTCACTGCAACATCTGCCTCCCAGGTTCAAGCAATTCTCTTGCCTCAGCCTCCTGGGTAGCTGGGATTACAGGTGCCCGCCATCAGGCCTGGCTGATTTTTTGTATTTTTGGTAGAGACAGGGTTTCACCATATTGGCCAGACTGGTCTCGAACTCCTGACCTCATGATCCGCCTGCCTCAGCCTCTCAAAGTGCTGGGATTTCAGGCATGAGGCACTGCGCCTGGCCCATTTATTATTACTTTTTAAAAATGAGTGTTGATGCAGTTTTGAGGCTCTAGCTGGAGGCTGGTCAGCTCCCCTTCTTAAGCAGCTGATTAAGTCCCCACCACAACAACTCCCTGATGAGGGCTCTTATACTCTGGGCCACTCTGTACCACCCCTAATGTCCCACTCTAGAGCCAGGTACTAGACAACGAGGGGCATCCTCTATGCCCTAGAACCTGTGAAAATTATTCAAATTAATCAATACACAGGGAGCCCCTGGAAACCTAGACTACCCCACTGCCTGCCATACATACGTAATCCGCCTACCGTAGCTCCAGCTTGCTGTTACCCTGCCTTCCAGGGCAACCTTCTGTGTTGCCCTTAGTGGCAGCCCTTCACTCTCAACTGTGAGTTTTCTTCTGAACCCTTTCTTAGTTTAGTTCTCTTCTCTTGCCATGGTGTTGGCGTGTTGTGCGATGCCATCAAAGAAACAAATGCAAACATTCCGCCAACTGGCTCAATTTAGGGAGAGCCTTGCCATTGGTCCCAGAGGAATGGTGGCCTAATGCTTAAATTTCTCCTTTCCCCAGGTTAGACATTGGCTAGTCCATGACTCTGCCCTCAGTTGTTTCATGTTTCTGTGGCTGTCAGGTCCTTTCCATGGAATAATTTCTTTCTTCATTTGGGTTATCACACTACAGGCACATTTGAGAAAAGTCCTTCTCTGGCCTAATAGTTATTCTCTTGCTTTTAGGAGACTTTATGTTCTTGATCCATTACATCTAGATTTTACAATTTAACTCTTTATTTCCAAATTCTTGGGACCAATTTGATGGGCCCCCAATTACTTAAAAGGTTCCTTTGCTTAATTCAGTCAGAGCATTGTACATTCAGGTACAGGTTTTGCTTACATTGTAATCCACAATTGTATACTACAATGTAAAGTATAATGCAATTCATAAACAATTGAACCATCAGTTTCCTTTAGTGAAAAGAGGTCAGAACACCACAGCTGGCCTTTTGCTTTTGTTTGCTCAGTAAAATTTGCCATAGGCCCAGAGGAAGATTTTCAAGTTGGTTATATAATGATTTATAGGAACTCTTGAAATGGTGAAAGGGCTGCAGGCTTGCAAGAATTAGAATAAAATAACAAAAGTAACTACAGAATTACAGTGAGCAGGACAGGGTTTAATTTCAAGTGTGTGTGTACTTGCACGCATGTGTGTGAGAACTAATGGTTGCTTTCTGGGTTCATTCTCAGCAGTCTTTCTGTCTCTCTTATTTCTCGATTTTTCATGTGGGCATTGGAACCATCTTTTCCACCACCAGGTAAACTGTCTGCAGGGACTCAGTCTACACAGAGGGTATGAATGATAAAAACTGAGCTTGACCAGCTACGTGGAACTATTCTGCAAGATCTTCCAGGGTGGGCTCTTGGAGGGAGGAGTGTGAGGTGTCCTGAGGCACCCCCTGCCCAGCCCAGCCTCTCTCCAATCCCCAAGTGGAGCACAAATTCCTACGAGAGGAGACATAACACCCTCCAGATGAGGACGCTGCTTCCGAGAGAAACACTTTCTCCACTATCTGAGACAACCTGAGTGCTCAGATTGGTCTTACTGTGGGAAGACATGGTCAAAGCAGAATGGCCTAGGGCCTTTGTTTTCTGAATGTTTTAAAATTCAAAGAAAATGAGTCTTGTCTCACTCCTCCATTTCTGCGCATTTATCCTAGGAAAACTATATGACTTTCAAGTATTTTCTAAATGTTTATAAAATTTCAGTTATTGGGTGTGCATAGGGGGATACAAAAATGAAAAAAAATTATCTAAGCCGGAGTTTTCTTATCTGTAAGGTTAGGATAATAGCACTTACTCCATCAATATTTTTTGAGGACTAAATGACATAATGCTTGTAATGCATATTTAGATAAGCCCCCATTAGATGGTGGCTATCATTGTAAAATAGTTACTGCCCTCAAGATGTCGGTCATTTCAAAGGATAAAGACAGTAAACTGTTTAAGGTAAGGGTCGTTCCTGAGGGAGAAGCAGATGCTAGGGTGGTGGGGAGATGACAAACAAGCATAGAATTGATCCCAAACAAAAATCCCAAACACATGTCTCTTTGAGGATTGGCTATCTCAATTATATTTATTTACTTATATATTATGCATGATAAATTATTGTGAGCTATATTTACTTTGCAAAGTTAAATCTTTCTTTTCTTTTTTTGAGACAGTCTCACTCTGTTGTCCAGGTTGGAGTGCAATGGTGCAATCATGGGTCACTGCAGCTCTACCTCCTGGGCTCAAGCAATCCTCCTGCCTCAGCCTCCGAAGTCTCTGGGACTACAGGTACATGACACCACTCCCAGCTAACTTTTAAAATTTTTTATAG
>NW_012107530.1:927673-940557 GCF_000951045.1 Mandrillus leucophaeus
CGCCCAGCTAATTTTTGTATTTTTAGTAGAGATGGGGTTTCCATATTGGCCAGGCTGGTATCGAACTCCTGACCTTGTGATCCGCCTGCCTCAGCTTCCGAAGTCTCTGGGACTACAGGTACATGACACCACTCCCAGCTAACTTTTAAAATTTTTTATAGGGTCTTACGACGTTGCCCAGGCTGGTGTCTAACTCTCAGCCTCAAATGATCCTCCTGCCTCAGCATCCCAAAATGTTGGGCTTACAGACATGAGCCACCATGCCTGGCCTCAAAGTTAAGTCTTTATCACTGTGGTTGATATACAGTAAGGCTTAAAATTGCTAATTTTCATGTAAACCTGTATTTTTTCACTTGTAAATTAGAAGATTTATTCTAATCATTGCGTTTTACGTTTATGTCTCATTAGGTTTTTGGCAGAGGTGGTTGGTTAATGAAATAGCCTTTGACTTCAGTAGCTTCAGACACTAACATTTGGTGTGATTCGGAGCTATGGAAAACCTTCTCCCTCTTTTCATACTGTCCCTCTTCCCCTTCCTTGTCTACTCCACGAAGTGACCACAAAGGTGTATCAGGGCCCAGGGGCTGGATCTAGTATTCTATTACCCAGGTGGCTGATTGTAATGGAGATGTTGGCAGGGTTGAGCCTAGAGGGCGATGGCAATGTTCACTAACTGTTGTCATGAACAGTTGCATTTTCATACAAGTAGGCAGGCTAAGAGAGATTTCACCATTTACAGGCAGGGTTTGAATCTATGACTAACTCCACTAAATCAAGCAGTCTCTTGCACCACCCATGCCATGTCAAAACTCATCAGAACTGCTCACTTTACTATATAGTTATTTTGAGCCTCTTTAATATTTCCTACCCTTTCTCATTCATTAGGGAAAAAGAACCCTAAATCAAGTTTATAGCAACCAGTCACTCAGCAAAACTAGATACCCTTGAAAAACCAAGCTGAAGGGGGCAGAAAAAGGAGCCAGCCAAATGGCTCCATTAATCTGAGATCTACGACTTAATTTTTCACCAGACTTATTTCCCAATTTACATTATCTTGGTCCAGAATCTTTTACAGTCTTGGCACATGGGTATGTAATAAGTAACTCCTGAATTTGCATTTTGATTTTGTCTTAAGCCTGATATTCACAAGACTGCCTGTACTTTCCCAAGTCCATAGACCAGCTCAGAGAAAAGCATTCAACTAAAGGGCAATTTGGAAGGAATTTGGTAAATGTTCTTGAACTGTCATGGATCACACTCTCCAGAACCTAATTGAGAGAGGCATTTGAGTGAGAGGGAGGCTGCTAAACACATTAGTGACATTTGGGAATATCTGGGTTTCTTGACATAGTGCAGCATCAGAGCATAATATGCATCAGAGACTTTCCTCAAATAGCTTTAATTGCATTTTGATGTCCTGGTGACTGTGAAGATTATTTTTAAATCAAATTGGTGCATTAGAATTACATTTAGTTTTAATTAAGTTGATGCATTTGCCAAGCAGTAATGTACTTAGAGAATAGAAACGAGACACCAAGGGAGTCTTATTCTGTCTTACTCGGTCTTGAAACCTTGCAGGGTGAAGGACATTAGAACGTACACAAGTCACAGGTCAGAAAGCCAATGCAGATCTGTGTACGGAGCATTGACAGAATCGGGAAACCTCTGTTCTGGTTTTTGAGTCTGCTACTGGCCCACTGCATATCTTTGGATAAGTCACAGTTGTTCTCAGATACTGCAGATAATCAGAATCCAGGAGGACATTTACCTATACAGATTTCCAAGTAGGATTTGACTCTCTAGGCTAAGGTGAAGCCCAGGAATCTCTATTTTAATACTACTTTTTAGGAGATTCTTATGGCTTATAATAAATGACTTAACCATTCTAACTCAAGTTTTCTCCTTTTGTGAAATACTACTTGCTTGGGTAACCTCTGAGATTTATTAAAAGAACTCAAGAGGATGCTACGAAAAATTATGAAAGACTTTGAAATGGGCAAAAAACATGACTGATCTGGGAGTCCTGTCTGGCACATCCTTTCAGATTACCTCCCCTTTGTCGATGCCTTTGAGCTATTTTACATCTCAAGCAAGTTGTAGAAAACTGACATTCATACAAGTTATTTTTGTCCACAGAAATGCAAGTGAATTTTGCCTGGTGGAATATAGTCAGTTATTACCCTTTATCCTGTGAATACTGAATGGTTTTGCACCTATTTATAAATTCCCGTCAGCATTCCTCGTTGCCTATGTACATGTGATGTATTGAGTTCTCCTTTCAATCAGGTGGAACATCTTACTGGTTCTCTCATTAATTAATGAGCCATGTAAAAATTCTGACATGTGTTCAATTTATATTGCATGAGAGTCATGTTTTTATCTCAAATGAAAAAAAAATCTTTTAACAGAAGTGACTTCTCAGTAACATGCTCTATGGATCACAAACTTCCTGGTCTTAGCAACCATACTTAACAAACCTAATGCACTAGAAAGAATTGATGTGAGTGGCCAAAAAGGGATAAAGTAAAATGTTGTCTACCCTTGCTGATTAAAATAGAATTGTCAGCTTTATCAGAGAGAAAACTTAGAACAATGAACCTAGGATGGAAAGTGTGGTGGAGGAGAAAGATCAGTGGACTGGGAGTCAACTTCCAAGGGTTCTAGTCCTAAACTCCCATTTTCTACTTGTGAATTATTGTGCTTGGTTCTCCTACCTCACCTCCAGAAAGAGAAAAAAGAACCATACATTGTCTCACTGGAGTATGAACTAAACAGCCAAGTGTCCATTCACTAAGCATTACCAAGTTTTAAGGCAGTCTTTCAGAATCAAGACTGGAATTAATGTAGTTATCTAAATATGCTCCTGCCTCTGCCATGAATTTCCACCACCTCTTTTTGCAATGGGGCTTGCCTGTGCCCCTGATTTGGCACCTCTTAAAATAATTACCTGGTTCTGAAGTTTAACCCCATTATTCCCTTATGCTTTCCTCACTGGAGAGAGAGTGACTGCTCACTAACCAGGCTTCCCAGCCACCCATGACCCCTCTTCCTTCTGAAAGCCCAGCTTCTTTCATATCCTTTTGAGGCTGCTGTAAGTCACCTGGACTACCTCACACCCACAGCCCTGCACACTGGATTGTAACTTATGGTCTACTCTTCTGTTGGCCCCCTGGCCCATGACTGTCTGAGCTCTTTGAGAACGGGGCCTGTGAATGGTTCTCCCAGAAAAGAGCAGATGCTTGCTTACCGTGTGATGAGACGTGAATAGATGAAGTAAATCCTGGAAATAGCATGCAAGAGTTAAAATCACTTTTAACTCTTTTTAAAGTAGTGCTTTGAAAATACTCCAAAGAGATGAATTCAGGCCATCCCATCTCCAGAGATCCTGGCAAATACTAACTAATGAGAGAAATGGTTGCTTGCTTTCATTTAGACTTGCCCATGGAGAATCTGAGACTTGCTGCTTCCAGGAGTGGCCATTCATGAATCTAAATTTGCACTTGGAGTTACAAAAGGAGATAGGTTTTTCTTTGAAGCCCCTCAAATTTAGGTGTTCTAACACACATTGAAGTAGTAATTAATTTGCATTTCTTTTAGGATTTAACAATATTGAAAGAGCAGTTCCCTCTTTTCCTCTCTTGGCTTGTAGTCTTTTTTTTTTTTCCTTCTTTTTCCCACTCTCATGAAAAATGGCCATTATCATATAAATCTGTTTGAGGAGAACTAATAAAAATGAAAATGACATAGATGTGGGAAGTCAAAATGAATTCTTTGGAACAGGCATTGTATGATTGCCAAAATATGCATTTAAACCTTTTAAATCTTTTATTTACTCTCAATCCTTTGTTTATGTGTCCCTACGATGTTTTAGGAGTTTATGTTTACTTGAAGTCATTTATATCTGCTGATTATTTACATAAAATATCAACTCAGCAAAGTCATGAAAGTCATTGTTGACTGAAAAGTTTTTATGAGCTTAAAAAAGGTGCCTTGGTGTGAATACTAAGTGATGACTCCAAGACTCTTGCAGATTGCTGAGCCCAATAGCAGTGAGGATAATGGGACTGGTTACATTGTAAGTGTTGATGGTAGGATTTAATTTCATCAAAACTAAGTGTGGGTTATCGAGCTTTGGCTAACAATGTGTGCATGCTTGCGTGTGTGTGAATGAATGTGTACTTGAATGTGTATAAGTGTGTGTGTATGTGCATGTGTGTGTGTGTGTGTGTGTGACTGTGAGTGTGTGTTGGAGGTTATTTGCATGTATAAGTGTATCACACACACATACATAGCCACTTGGCCAGAAGGACGATGTGACACATGGTCTATGTTAATTCACAGAGCAGTATACGATAATTATGACAACAGTGCTGATTATAATAGGGTTCTCCAGTTTACATTCTATTTTCATTAATTAATTTAGATAGATAGAAAGGGTCTAGCTCTGTCATTCAGGCTGGAGCGCAGTGGTGTGTTTATAGCTCACTACAGCTCCAACCTCTTGGGCTCAAGTGATTCTTCTGTTTCAGCTTCCTGAAGAGCTAGGGCTACAGGTATGCACCACCATGCTTGGTTAATTTTTTATTTCTATTTTTGTAGAGATGGTGTCTTGCTTTGTTGCCCAGGCTGGTTTTGAACTCCTGGACTCAAGCAATCGTCCTGCCTTGGCCTCCCAAAATGCCGAGATTACAGGCATAAGCCACTGCACTTGGTCATGTATTTTTAGCAGCGTTTAAGAGCTTTGTTCATGAATTAAACTGGCAGTCCATAAAGTGTAATTTTCAGGACTCTTCAAAAAACTTGATAATAAGGGTAATTGGTGGAATCTGTCCAAGACTCTTAATTTCAGGAGATTATCTACTGTACCACCCTGCTATACCCTGATAGAAGAATCTGGGTAGCTCTTTAATGTTATCAGGCCTCAAATTGTCAGCAATGTTTGAGACCCCATGCATGATGGCATCACATCTTGGGTATCAGTGATAAAATTTCATATTATAGCTCATCATGTCAGCAACTGAAAAACCTGCTCCCAAGATAAGTATTGGATATCACAGCTCCTTTTTGCTGGACCAGTTGGACAAGGTCTTACTGGGTCCGCTCAAAGGGAGAGCCTTTAACTGTGTTTTCTCTACTGTATATCCTTAGGGTGGTGTTAACGAGGTTGTTCTGAAGACTAGGAGAGAAAATACACTGTGAAAAGATGTAATTACGAAGAGAAGGTATCTAAAATCTACTGTGACCTCACTTTGTACTGGGCATGAAATTCCACATTTTATTTATATTACTTTGTTTAATATTCAGTCTTCCTAGGAAGGAGAAAACTGAGTCTCTAAAAAATTAAACGGTTTGCTAAAATTGACACAGATAGTGTCAGAGTTGGAAACCAGACCTAGGCCTCTCTGACTGCCAGAAATTTCTCTTTTCTGCCTTGCCAGCTTGCTGTCCTGCTCTCTGCCCTTGATGATGGAAAGGTAGAGAATTATCATGGTCTACATTACCTCCAGAAGTTTAGGTGGGAAACAGCAAATTAATTTATAAAGGAAGTTTATTTCTACTTTTTCATGGCAGTGTGAAAAAAATAAATAAAGGAAGTTTATTTTGCACTGGAACTGTAGCAAAGCAGACTGTATAAAGTCTCCGCCTTTATATGGGATTTGGAGACTAATGATGGGACCATTGCACTTCTAAGAAAAGTGTTCACTTACCTAAGAACAAGAGGGCAGCAACCAGCTCTTCCTCTTGTGAAAGGAAAATAAAATCTCAGGACTCTAAACTCACTATGTCAAAGGGAAAAACTGTTAAGCTTGGGATCTGAGTCACACAACAACTGCCTTCCTTTTTGTTCCTAAACAGATAGTTGCAAAGATGGAAGGCCACAGATGTCCCCAGGTGGGCTCCCTGAAACTGCTCACAAGGAAATTCCTTGTGGACCCCAAACTCTTTACCCTAAAACAGAGTTCTGTTGAGTCTCACCCAGACAGTATAAATTACCAGCTTTTCTTCACAGGAACAGGGCAAAGACAAGACTAGAAAGCATCCCTCCACCTACCTGAGACAAATGTGACCGCTTCCTCTACTCTGTGTTTATTGATATCTTATGTAAAATGCAGATTTACTGAACATCAGACAGATGCATAATTGACTGTTCCTCTACATCCCTTTCACTTGTAACATGCGGATTCAGTGAGCATTAATCAAAGCCTCACAAGAATGATCACGTATCTCACTACCTACCCTCCCTGCTTTTTTTCTTTCCTCCTTACCTTCCTGATGCCCTTTCCCCTTCAAATATTGAAGTCCTCAAAAACCCTTTTTGGAAAAAGCACAAACCACTTATCCTACTATAGCTTGCATCTCTTTTTCCCAGGCACATTCTCAACCTTGGCAAAATAAACCTTTAAATTGACTGAGAACTGTCTCAAACAGTTTATGGTTTATAGTCTCTGAGGTCCCCACCTCCTCTCAGCTGTGAGTGCTTCAGTAAAGGCTTAGCAGGGCTTCTTCCAAGTTGTCTTAAGCCTGTCGTTATTTGTGAGTGGAACCACAGGCTACTTTTGGTCTCCCCCTTTACAATTTCTTCTTGATGAATAACATTTATCCTGGGCTCAGGCTCATCTGTTCCAGGAAACAGGTCCCTGACTAACCACTCTCAGCTTGGTTTGCTTCCTTATTTATAGTTTCCATTGGATTATTATTATTATTATTATTATTATTATTGAGACAGAGTCTTGCTCTGTTGCCCAGGCTGGAGGGCAGTGGTGTGATCTTGGCTCACTGCAATCTCCACTTCCCTGGTTCAAGCAATTCCCCTGCCTCAGCCTCCCGAGTAGCTGGAATTACAGGCACACACCTCCATGCCCGGCTAATTTTTTTGTGTTCTTAATAGAGACGAGGTGTCACCATGTTGGCCAGACTGGTCTTGAACTCCCGACTTCAGGCAATACGCCTGCCTCAGCCTCCCAAAGTGCTGGGATTACAGGCGTGAGCCACCATGCCTGGCCTGTAGTTTCCATTGTATTATCGTAGACTTGATTTGCCCACTAAGTGTATATGCCAGGCATAGCATTAGTTCAGTTAATCTCCACAATACTCATTCATTCGTCAAATAATTATTATCTACTATACATCTACTATGTTTCAAGAATGAACTCATGCTCTAGGGATACGAGGGTTAGTAATTACAGACTTGTTCTCATGGAGTTTACAGGAGAGAGAAAGATTAACCAAATAATTCCAGAAATGTATAAATACAAGTAGAGATAAGTGTTTGAGAGAACAATGGCGTCATGAAAGAATGTAATAGAAGAATGTAATCCAAAGTGGGGTAACAGGAAAGGCTGCAACAAGGAAATGAAATTTGACCTGAGATCTAGTGGATGAATCATAGTCAACTGGAAGAGTTTGCCTGTGTGTGTGTGAATGTGTGTGTTCGATGGTGGTGGGTAGGAGGATGGAGGGAGAAGCAGACTCTGCAGGGAGAAAAATCCTTTGACAAGTGGGTGGTGTGGTCCTTTTGTGAAAAAAAAGAAGGCCAGTGTAGATGGATCAGAGAGGTCACCATGGATGAGACTGTGGGTGCTGGAGTCCCCATAAATATTCTAGATTTTACCCCAGGGCAATGGGAGGACATTGGACAGTTTTGAGCAAAAATGTGTGCTTCGAGCAGACTTGGGAAGGCAGGCAAAGTGATTATCTCCTTCTACAAGTCAGGAAGCAGAGGCTGAGATGGTTAGGGTAACTTTTTCAGGATCCATGGGGGTTACACAGCTAGATAGTGGCTTGGCTAGGACTTAAACCCAGGTCAACTGATGCCCGCACTTTTTATTCTTAAACATTCAGTGAATGCTCATATATTCTCTTTCTCTCTCTTCTCCCCTCCCCCCTTTTTGCTCCCTCTCTCCCTCCTTAATTCTGGAAAGGAAGCACCTACTTTTGAAATATAAAAAAGAACTGACTGGAATTAATATTATTAAGGTCCTACCATATACCAGATATTGCTATCTTATTTAATCACATCGATCCTAGATCTAAGGGCAGTAAGGGCAGGCCTTATTATTCCTGTTTTCAAGATGAGAAAACAGGTTCAGAAAGTTAGTTAGTAAGCCCTATTGTTAGAAAGTAGAGAATGGATGTGAATCATTCTGTATTACTTCAAAGATGAGATGAAGCCCAGAACACTGTACTGTTACCTTAGTGCACTATCACCCACAATGGATAGGAAGGGAGAGGAAGACTGAAAACACAGAGAGCAGGAAGCTCTTTTACAACAGTCCAGGTGAGAGATGAAGATGGGGAGAGATACAGTTGATTTTAGGCAAAGAGAAGAGTAGGAATTGAGCGTCAAATACATTTTGGGCAAAAGTAGAGTGAGGCCTCTCCCTGGCTGACTTGAGGCCTGGGCAGAGGTTGACATCTTTCACCCTAAGAGGCAGGTTTGTGGAAGAGAGGGCAGAGCTGCCATGCTCTGTACATTGCTGGGGTAGGCAGGTGGGTAAGTGAATCTGGAGGTTTGGGGGGAGGTCTGGAGCATTGGCCTTTGGCAGAAGCTTTTCTTACTATTGAGTAGATATATAATGAATATTTCCTGATGTGATAATTCATCTGCTCTGATTGACAACTGCTGGCTTTGCCAGTTGGGTCATCTTTGTCCTCAAGCTCACACTCCTAACATTTCCTGTACCCTCACTCCCTTGTTCTCTTTCCCGAGGTCAATACCCAGCATACTGCCCTGGATCGGAAGGTGGGTGGATAAGAATGCTATTTTGTTAAAAGGAATTTTTTTCTACCTTATGATCTGAGGAGAAAAAGATAATTCACAAAGCTCCAGTTCATTCAAGGTGTTATGCTGAATCCCCAAAGCATTCCTAAAGCATTGCCTTAAACATTCTAAATCAAGTGCCTGGCTTTTAAAATGGGAACCTATAATCTCTTGGCAAAAAAAAAAAAAAAAAAAAAAAGTAAGTGTGATTTATCACTCCAATCTTGCAGTCTCTGTAATGCAGACATTTCACTCCTGGGAATGGATAGTCCTGATTGCCTCGAAGCAGACTGTAAACGTGTCATTCGTGACCAGACAACTTGACTTCTAATGGCCTGCAACCAAGTAAAATAAGCACGCAGGGTGACGACCACCACCAGGCAGCTGGACATCATTCCTCATTATCCCAGTGACATTGTGTATTCTTCTGAAATGACTTTTTTTAAAAAAAGTTATGACTTCAGAATAATCTTCTAATATAAAACTATAGGATCTCTATAATAGAAAGCTGTTAAATCTTAAATGTTACACACCCAAATGACAATCTCAAAAGGACCCAATATGGTGTACTTATTGTAAAGTAAATATATGCCACCCTTGTCTCCGTCAGCAGATAGTTAACTGTGGATCGTCTGCTGAAGGCGTGGCTTCATCCCAGCAATGAATTCTAGGCGGGCTCTGCTCTGGCTCGCAGGGCTTGTCATGTCTCTAACGGAACAGGGCTTCACTTGATAAAGGCCATCTCCTCCTCTCCCACCGATTATGCCGGACTGTTCAGGTAATATTTACAGTTTCAGCCAGTGAGTTCGGCATGACGATTTTACTCAGCAATAGAGAAAACTCAGATGGACGAAAGCTTAATTGTCTCTAAAAATCTAAGGAGCCAGGACTTAGGCCCCAAACTTTGCTCTGGAGAGACCCAAGAGTCACCTGGCAGCAAATCTCAAACTGATTCTGAAACAAAGCTGACCTCAGGGGTGGAGCCAGGGAGAGCTGTGAGACTCCAGCAGGGTAAATAAATCTGCTGTGATGTCTTGCTGGATATTATATCCACCATGAAATTTGGCAGAGCTGCTGGGACCGATCCTGATAGCATATAAAACCTGGGAAACAGGGTCTAACTGAAGCACTTCAGTGGCTCTCACCGTTTATAGGAGTTTGGGTAGGTGAAACCGAAGGGTAATTTCACTGAGGTGGTGGCCCATGGGTGGAAATGACCCAAACCTGAAGATTTGGGAAAGCCCAGGTAGCTCCAGCGTGGAGAGGCAGGCTCTCTAGAAGCCATGTGAAGAGAGTAACTGGTGATTGGTAATTTGGCTGGCACAGCATTCAGTCAAGCGGCGTCTACCTTCAGATGGTGGCTATTTTCCCAATGCTCTGGCAATTAAATAGTTTTGAGTGCTAACTTATCTCCGCAATTTTTTAGAAGAAGAAAGAATGAATCTCCAAGGGACCATTTGACTAGAAAAGTAGCCTTTTCTATTCTGCTCTAGGATGGGAAAACACAGAGAGCCCTATCACGAGATTACTCATGTTTTAGGGTCATGAATGCACGGAAGCAGAAGTCTTTTCCTTGAGACAGGCCAGTGAACACCACATTATAAAAACTGTGATAAGCACTCGTTACTGAGTGTTTATGATTATAGGCACCGACATGTTTAATTTCCTTTCTATCATTTTAGTCTCACCAAATACCTTAAGGGGGAAGAGATCATTATTATTCTTTATACATAAGGAAATCAGAGTAATGAGATGTTTATAAATTGCTTAAGGTCACACAACAAGTAGGATGTAAACCCAGAATTGACTCTAGCTTAACAACCCCTGAAACATGAGGAACCTCAAGTAAGAGGATGGTTTAGATTTTGAGAAGGCCACAAGACTTACCTATTCTATCTAGTATTTCAGTTACCATGAAGTGGATAGCTCCTAGTTGACTCTGATAGTTTTGGTTTGATTTTTCTATCAATATTAATTTGGAGATTAAATATATATACATATATATAGTGTATATATATACACACACATATATATATAGTGTGTGTATTATATATACTATATATATTAATTATACTTTAAGTTCTGGGACACATGTGCAGAACGTGCAGGTTTGTTACATAGGTATACACGTGCCATGGTGGTTTGCTGCATCCATCAACCCATCGTCTACATTAGGTATTTCTCCTAATGCTACACCTTCCTTAGCCCCGCACCCTCCAACAGGCCCCATTGTATGATGTTCCCCTCCCTGTGTCCATGTGTTTTCATTGTTCAACTCCCATTTATGAGTGAGAGCATGCGGTGTTTGATTTTCTGTTCCTGTATTGGTTTGCTGAGAATGATGGTTTCTAGCTTCATCCATGTCCCTGCAAAGGGCATGAACTCATCATTTTTTATAGCTGCATAGTATTCCATGGTATATATGTGCCACATTTTCTTTATCCAATCTATCATTGATGGGCATTTGGGTTGGTTCCAAGTCTTTGCTATTGTGAAGAGTGCCACAATAAACATATGTGCACATGTGTCTTTATAGTAGAATGATTTATAATCCTTTGGGTATATACCCAGTAATGGGATTGCTGGGTCAAAAGGTAGTAGTTCTGATTCTAGATCCTTGAGGAATCACCACACTATTTCCCACAATGGTTGAACTAATTTACACCCCCATAAACAGTGTAAAAGTATTCCTATTTCTCCACATCCTCTCCAGCATCTGTTGTTTCCTGACTTTTTAATAATCACCATTCTAACTGGCATGCGATGGTATCTCATTGTGGTTTTGATTTGCTTTTCTTTAATGACCAGTGATGAAGATCTGTTTTTCATATGCTTGTTGGTTGCATAAATGTCTTCTTTTGAGAAGTGTCTGTTCATATCATTTGCCCACTTTTTGATGGGGTTGTTTTTTTCTTGTAAATTTGTTTAAGTTCCTTGAAGATTCTGTATATTAGCCCTTTGACAGATGGATAGATTGCAAAAATTTTCTTCCATTCTGTAGGTTGCCTGTTCACTCTGATGATAGTTTATTTTGCTGTACAGAAGCTCTTTAGTTTAATTAGATCCCACTGGTCAATTTTGACTTTTGTCACCATTACTATTGGTGTTTTAGTCATGAAGACTTTGCCCATGCCTATGTCCTGAATGGTAATGCCCAGGTTTTCTTCTAGGATTTTTACAGTTTTGAGTCTTATGTTTAAGTCTTTAATCCGTCTTGAGTTAATTTTTGTATAAGGTGTAAGGCAGGGATACAGTTTCAGTTTTCTGCATATGGCTAGCAAGTTTTACCAATGCAATTTATTAAATAGGAAATCCTTTCCCCATCGCTTGTTTTTGTCAGTCAAGCAGAAGAAAGAATATCAGAGATTGAAGATCAACTTAATGAAATAAAGCATGAAGACAAGATTAGAGAAAAAAGAATGAAAAGGAATAAACAAAGCATCCAAGAAATATGGGACTATGTGAAAAGACCAAACCTACATTTGATTGGTGTACCTGAAAGTGATGGGGAGAATGGAACCAAGTTGGAAAACACTCTTCAGGATATTATCCAGGAGAACTTCCCCAAACTAGCAAGACAAGCCAAAATTCAAATTCAGGAAATACAGAGAACACCACAAAGATACTCCTCGAGAAGAGCAACCCCAAGACACATAATTGTCAGATTCACCAAGGTTGAAATGAAGGAAAAAATGTTAAGGGCAGCTAGAGAGAAAGGTTGGGTTACCTACAGAGGGAAGCACATCAGACTAACAGCAGATGTCTCTGCAGAAACCCTACGAGCCAGAAGAGAGTGGGGGACAATATTCAACATTCTTAAAGAAAAGATTTTTCAACCCAGAATTTTATATCCAGCCAAACTAAGCTTCATAAGTGAAGGAGAAATAAAATCCTTTACAGACAAGCAAATACTGAGAGATTTTTGTCACCACCAGGCCTTCCTTATAAGAGCTCCTGAAGGAAGCACTAAATATGGAAAGGAACAACTGGTACTAGCCACTGCAGAAACATACCAAATTGTGAAGACCATTGACACTATGAAGAAACTCATTAACTAACAGGCAAAATAGCCAGCTAGCATCGTAATGACAGGATCAAATTCACACATAAGAATATTAACCTT
>NW_012107530.1:941737-943801 GCF_000951045.1 Mandrillus leucophaeus
AAACTCACTCAAAACCACACAACTACATGGAAACTGAACAACCTGCTCCTGAATGACTACTGGGTAAATAATGACATTAAGGCAGGAATAAATAAGTTCTTTGAAAGCAATGAGAACAAAGACACAATGTACCAGAATCTCTGGGACAGAGTTAAAGCAGTGTTTAGAGGGAAAATTATAGCACTAAATGCCCACAGGAGAAAGTGGGAAAGATCCAAAATCAACACCCTAACACCACAATTAAAAGAACTAGAGAAGCAAGAGCAAACAAACTCAAAAGCTAGCAGAAGACCAGAAATAACTAAGATCAGAGCAGAACTGAAGGAGATAGAGACATGAAAAACCCTTCAAAAAAACCAATGAATCCGGGAGCTGTTTTTTTGAAAAGATTAACAAAATAGATAGACCACTAGCCAGACTAACAAAGAAGAAAAGAGAGAAGAATCAAATAGACACAATAAAAAATGATAAAGGGGATATCACCACTGATCCCACAGAAATATAAACTACCATCAGAGAATACTATACATACCTCTATGCAAATAAACTAGAAAATCTAGAAGAAATGGATAAATTCCTGGACACACACACTCTCCTAAGACTAAAGCAGAAAGAAGTCGAATCCCTGAAGAGACCAATAACAAGTTCTGAAATTGAGGCAGTAATTAATAGCCTATGAATCAAAAAAAGCCCAGGACCAGATGGAATCACAGCTGAATTCTACCAGAGGTAAAAAGAGTAGCTGGTACTATTCCTTTTGAAACTATTCCAAACAACAGAAAAAGAGGGACTCCTCCCTAACTCATTTTATGAGGCCAGCATCATCCTGATACCAAAACCTGGCAGAGATGCAACAAAAACGAAAATTTCAGGCCAATATCCCTGATGAACATTGAGGTGAAAATCCCTAATAAAATACTGGCAAACCGAATCCAGCAGCAGAACAAAAAGCCTAACCAACACGATCAAGTGGGCTTCATCTGGGGATGCAAGGCTGTTTCAATATATGCAAATCAATAAACATAATCCATCACATAAACAGAACCAATGACAACAACCATATGATTATCTCAATAGATGCAGAAAAAGCCTTCGGTAAAATTCAACACCCCTTCATGCTAAAAACTCTCAATAAACTAAGTATCGATGGAACGTATCTCAAAATAATAAGAGCTATTTATGACAAACCCACAGCCAATATCATACCGAATGGGCAAAAACTGGAAGCATTCCCTTTGAAAACCAGCACAAGACAAGGATGCCCTCTCTCACCACTCCTATTCAACATAGTATTGGAAGTTCTGGCCAGGGTCAGGCAAGAGAAAGAAATAAAGGGTATTCAATTAGGAAGAGAGGAAGTCAAGTTGTCTCTGTTTGCAGATGACATGATTGTATATTCAGAAAACCCCATCATCTCAGCCCCAAATCTCCTTAAGCCAATATTCTACTTCAGCAAAGTCTGAAGATACAAAATCAATGTGCAAAAATCACAAGCATTCCTATATACCAATAGACAAACAGAGAGCCAAATCATGAATAAACTCCCATTCACAATTGCTACAAAGAGAATAAAATATCTAGGAATACAACTTACAAGAGATGTGAAGGACCTCTTCAAGGAGAACTACAAACCACTGCTCAAGGAAACAAGAGAGGACACAAACAAATGGAAGAACATTCCATGCTCATGGATAGGAAGAATCAGTATCGTGAAAATGGCCATACTGCCCAAAGTAATTTGTAGACTCAATGCTATCCCCATCAAGCTACCACTGACTTTCTTTACAGAATTAGAAAAAACTACTTTAAAGTTCATATGGAACCAAAAAGAGCCTGCATAGCCAAGACAATCCTAAGCCAAAAGAACAAAGCTGGAGGCATCACACTACCTGACTTCAAACTATACTACAAGGCTACAGTAACCAAAACAGCATGGTACTGGTATCAAAACATATAGACCAATGGTACAGAACAGAAGCCTCAGAAATAATACCACACATCAGCAACCATCTGATCTTTGATTAAATATATTTTTGATTCCCTATTAGACCCCACCTGAAGCCA
>NW_012107530.1:943851-950309 GCF_000951045.1 Mandrillus leucophaeus
CAGAATTAGAAAAAACTACTTTAAAGTTCATATGGAACCAAAAAGAGCCTGCATAGCCAAGACAATCCTAAGCCAAAAGAACAAAGCTGGAGGCATCACACTACCTGACTTCAAACTATACTACAAGGCTACAGTAACCAAAACAGCATGGTACTGGTACCAAAACATATAGACCAATGGTACAGAACAGAAGCCTCAGAAATAATACCACACATCAGCAACCATCTGATCTTTGATTAAATATATTTTTGATTCCCTATTAGACCCCACCTGAAGCCAAGTGCATTTAATGTTCAACCTTCATGAAAACTCCAATTAGCAGTTCTGTTGAGCATGTACTAAAGTGGTGGTTCCCAAAGTGTAGACCTTGGCCAGCATCATCAGTGTCACCTGGGGACTCCTTAGGAATGCAGCTTCTTGGGCCCTGCCTCAGATCTGATGAATCCAAAACTCTGGGGACAGGGCCTGTGTGTTAAGCAGCTTTGCTAGTCATTAGATACATGCTAAAGTTTGAGAATCACTGCTATAAAGCATTAGGAGGGGCATAGATGGAATTACTTTTTCACATGGAGAAACAATGACTTTAAAATTTACTCTTTTTTTTTTCTTTACAGAAGGTTTTTACCTCATTTCCAAATCTTCATTCTCCTGTGGTACAAATTTGTACAAGGCAACATAGGTGTTCATCTGTAATGGGTCTTTGGAAAGAGATCCCTGAAAGAGAAAATAAAAGAAAAATGAGATAAGAAAGGTGAAAGAAATTGAGAGAGGAAAGAAACAAGAAATGGAGAAATTATTGCAATGTAATATCAGTGTATGGATCATAAGTGTTAAAATATCTAACCATTATTAAAGATTTTCTTTCAACTTTGCATTAATTTTTAATTTCTTAACCGAGGTTGGTTTCACTATAAACAATTTGAAAACAATTATTTGGAACTCTTTGTTAGAAATATTACAATTTTCTTCAAATACATTTTCTTTGATAATATAGTTGTTCATGAAAAATGATACAAGTTAGACTTCAGAAATGGGAATATTCTCTCTAAAGAAAGAGGGACACATGAATAGTAGTGCATAACTCTCACTTCCTAAAATTAACTGTTTATCAGTTAGCTGTAAAGTTGGTATCTAGTGCATCAAAGGGAACCAGGTATATTCATCTGGCAATTAGTTCATTTATGTTGAGAAAAAAGCATAGGTTTTGGCATCAGACTGATTCAGTTTACTACCATCTATTCGCAACGAAACCTTCCAATAATGACAATATAAGCTGCTGTTTTCATAGTTTGTTGTGTGCCAGGCATTATGTTACATGCATTAGCATACTTCAACTTACCAACAACTCTGTTAGGGAGATTCTATTGTTGTCCCCAATTTACAGATGATAAAAGACTCTTGTAAGTGTCATATAAATATTAGCTATTATTACTAACCAAATAAATGTTAATGCTATAAAAACATTTATGCTTTATAATAAACAAGTTAAAATTATATATTATGTCATATATAGTTGCATCATATATCTAACTATATACTAATATAATAAATACATGCTATAAATTTATAGAAAACATACACAAAAGCTGTACACAACTATATATCTTTTTATCTATAATTCACTCTGCTCTTCAAAGCTCAGGTACGTTATATAATATTATTGTAGTCTGTCTTAATTTTACATATGTAAATGAACATATAAAATATGACATATGTGCTATAAAATAAAGTGATAATATACTATATAATTCTATAATCTACATATTATATAACAGAAACAAAAGGTGCACAGTGCAATGCTTACTCTTTTTACCTTTTATGCAATGAGATAGTTCTGTTTATTCCATGCTATGGTACATTGTGTTATATTATTCTATTCTCGAAAGATGCTGGTCTGGACCCACTAAATTGATTTCATGAGCCACTTGAATGGCAACCTGCAGGTCTATCTAAGCACTCCTGTCTGACTTGTCTTCTGTGACATCCATAAATACCTGGTGGCTTATGTTCTTCGCCGGATCTCTGAAATCATCAGTGCCATTTTCTGGATATGTAAACACTGAAGGAGACAAGAGAAAGCAGGTGCTTTATGAATCTAGTAACCATTTTAAAAAATATGCCTGAAAGATGGCTTTATTTATTCTAAGTACCATAGCTTCTGCTTTACTACTTATTGCATTTTTCTCACTCTCTGTGACCCAGTGTTCAGGTCGTCTTCCACGTGACTCTTCTTCTGCCTCCCCATGCAGTATTCTGTACCACCTTCTCTGTGCTCCCACAACTTTTGTACATGCCTGACTAGTACTTGCCTCATATAATGATTGGCAATAGTGTGTTCATATTTGATCTCATTGGATAGTGTACCTCTCAGGAGCATTTGTCCTTGTTGAATGCATCAAACTGCTTGTTAATGGGGTGGTGGGTGAGGTATATCCACTTTAGTTGTATTTGAGCTGCCTCTTCTAAGTATGATTCTTTAATCTATATTCAATATCTCGATTCTAGTTTCTTGAAGATATCTACATTGTATTTTGAAGATTAAAGCTTTAGTTTTAAACTTCAAAATATTTCCTTGATTTCTTATTGTCAACACATTGGGGCTACTATTTGTTTTTTCTTTTAGTTTATTATTGGGAAGTATAATTTTCTTCCTTTTGTATTTAAGTATCCATTCTGTAGCCTTTGATAGTGGACAACCTTAACAAAATGGGCAGGAAGCCTGGGCATGGTGGCTCACACCTGTAATCCCAGCACTTTGGGAGGCCAAGGCGGGTGGATCACTTCAGGTTAGGAGTTGAAGACCAGCTTGGCCAACTTGGTGAAACCCCATCCCTACTAAAATACAAAAATTAGCTGAGCATGGTGGCACATGCCTGTAATCCCAGCTACTTGGGAGGCTGAGGCAGGAGAATCACTTAAGCCTGGTGGGAGGTGGAGATTGCAGTGAGCCCAGATCGCACCACTGTACTCCAGCCTGGGTGACAGAGTGAGACTCCATCAAAAAAACAAAAACAAAAACAAAAAACAAAAAACAAAACAAAATGAGCATGAGTTTTCATTGTTCACATACCCAGCTGTGGATGTCCCTGATGGATAATGGGACTTCTGCCTTATCTAGTTTGGTCAGCCTAACCTATATCCATGACTAATGTCATAACTTTATCATTCTCATCATATGTATTTTCCTTAAACAAAAATGTGGTAAATATTTCCAAGTTTATATAATAAAGCTCTGTTGTTTAAATTACTCTACCATTTTGATGACTTGAAATTTTAAGATTATACATTGCCGCTTTATTCTTCTCTTTGATTTCCCTTCAGATTATCAAGGAAATGTCCGTAGAGGGAGGGGAACACCACAGAAAGCTCTATAACCTATTACATTAGTGCACTGACATTCTTCACTGTTCTTAAAATAGCCTCAACAACAGTGATACAGAAAAAGTGCTTCAGAACAAGAGCCTCTGTAAATGTACTGATGCTTATCAAATATCTATTCTTCTTGGCTTATAGTTCCAGAGTTTATGGAGGCAATTCCATTATCCCTAGGAAGCCAATATGCAGTCACTGGTGGGGCCCTGGTTTGTAAGTAACTAGAAAACGAAGGTCCGATTCTATGAATCTTGTCTGCCTCAATATTTGGCCACTTAACTTGATGTTTACCAGTCTAAAAAGAGTAGAGATTAGCAAAACCTTTTTCTGGTATTGTGTGACTGTCTGAAATCCTGCTGTAAACACTTGATTCCCTAAGTATAAAACCGGACACCTCTAAAAGAATATTAAATATTTGAATGGAAATGTAAAGAGAATCTTCCTAGAAAATTCTTGATTTGACCTAAAAGGGCATCTACAATATTCAGTGTTGACTGATTTTACAATTTTATAATTTCACATTGTTTTAATTTTTGCATTGAATCTCCCTCTGACCCTCTGGCTCAAAATGTATATCATCTTTGTAAACTTTGCTGGAAAATATTTGAAGTGACCCTATATATGTTTTCATGTATGGCTGCAAACAGAAATCGAAGGTTGCAAAAATAATTTTTAAAACCTATTCCAACCATTTCTAAGACTTTGATTTAATGGAAGGGGAGAAAAGAAAGGTAACTACCAAAAACATATCATATGCCTTTTATTTTTGGTGCTTTAAATTATTTCATGAAAAATAATTTGGTTGTTTATTTCACCCATAACAAGTATTCAAAGAATATGTCTATTATGTAGGCATAGTTTCTAATGTTACAGAAGCAAAATGAACCTTTAGTTCTTTAGTTCTTATCACATCCCCAAAGAACTTTCTTCTTCTCCTATCCTATATACTGTCTTTTGCTTTTTACCTTGCAGACCTGTGAGGCCCAAGACCACCATGTTTTTTAGTTAGATTATTAACTTTTTAACCTAGTAAACCTGCAAGTTACATTACTGGATTATCTGACGTGAACCAAAATTTGCATCCCTGGAATAAGTTCAGCTGGGTAATTATACAATGTCTTTTAAAAATACTTTATGGGTTCAGTTTACTGAGATTTTGCTTGAGATTCCTGCATCCGTATTCAAGAGAAAGACTGGCCAGTGATTTTCCTTTTTCGTGCCATCCTTGTTTGGGTTTAAAGTCAGTATAATCCTAGCCTCATAAACTGAGTTGGAGAATGCTGCTGTCCTTCCTCATTGCTACTTCTTGTTTCTCCGAAAGAGCTTATGTAATCTGAAAATTTTCTCTTCCTTAAATGTTTCATAGAATTTACTCATAAAGTTGTTCAGGCCTAGTATTGTCATTGTGTAAAATTTAAAACATTGATTCAGCTTCTATAAATATTATAAGAAAATTCATATTTGCTATTTCTATTTCTTCTTGAGTCAGGCTTTAATCATTGATATCTATCTTTATATCTGCCCATTTAAAAATGTTTTAAAAGACATTGGCATGAAATTGGTTATAAAATTCTTCAGTTTTCTTTACAATCTCTGTTATGTTGCTCTTTTTTGTATTGATTTTTGTTTCATCTTTTTTATCTTAAAAATCATTAGAGATTGCAATTTTATTTAAAAAACACTCAAGATTTATGGATCCATCTTTGTAATTTAATAATTTCTGTCTTTATTATTGCCCTCTGCTTTTTTGAATTTATTCTATTTTATTTTCTGACTTCTTAAGTATAGTGCTTAGATTATTACTTTTCAGACTTTCTTATTTTTTAACACTCATTTTAAAGCTAAATACTCAAATCTCAACTTTAGCAGTTTGGATATGTGTTGTTTTGATATGTTTTCATTCTCATTTAGCTTTAAATATATTCCAGTCTTTATTATGAATCCCTTTATGTGTTTTTGTTTTCATGTTTTTGTTTTTTGTTTTTTGCTTTGTTTTTGAGATAAGGGCTTGCTCTGTCGCCCAGGCTGGAGAGCAGTGGCACAATTACAGCTCACTGCAGCCTCGACCTTCTGGGCTCAAGTGATCCTTCCCTCTAAGCTTCCAGAGTAGCTAGACTATAGACATGTGCCACCCTGCCCAGCTAATTTTTTAAAATTCTGTGTAGAGACAGAGTCTCCCTAAGCTGCCTAGGCTGGTCTTGAACTCCAGGCATCAAATGATCCTCCAACCTTGGCCTCCCTAAGTGTTAGGATTACAGGTATGAGCCACCATGCGCAGCCAAGTTATAAAAATTTTAGAAGTGTTTTCATTTCACAAGTTATTGGTTTTCCTAGTTATCTTTTGACTATTGATTTCTATCTTATTTGCGGTCAGAAAGATGTATTCTATATAATAATAATTATTTGAAATTCATGAAATTTGCTTTTGGCCTAGTGGGTGATCAGTATTTTAAATCATTCTATGTGTTCTTTTTAAAATTAATTTTAATTTTAATTCTGGGGTACATGTGCAGGTTTGTTACACATGTAAACACGTGCCATGGTGGTTTGCTGTATCTATCTATCCATCAATCCATCACCTAGGCATTAAGCCCAGCACGCATTAGTTATTTTTCCTAATACTCTCCCTCCCCTTACCCCATTCCCCTGACAAGCCCCAGTGTGTGTTGTTCCCCTCCCTGGGTCCATGTGTTCTCATTGTTCAGCTCCTACTTATAAGTGAGAACATGCAGTGTTTGGTTTTCTCTTTCTGCATTGGTTTGTTGAGGATAATGGCTTCTAGCTCCATCTATGTTCCTGCAAAGGACACAATCTCATTTACTTTTATGGCTGCATAGTATTCCATGGTGTATATGTACCACATGTGTTCTTAAAAGGAATTTGAATCTTCTACTTGTTACAGGGAGTGTCCTTTTTGGGTAAATTAGATTAGGATTGTCAAATGTGTCATCAAATCCTCTATATCTGTGCAGAATCTTTTCGTCTATCTGATTTGCCAATAACAGAGAGGCATCTTAAAATCACTCAATAGTTTGGAATAATTTTGTCAATTTCTCCTTGAGTTTCTATCATTTTTCAGGCTATCT
>NW_012107530.1:951239-958476 GCF_000951045.1 Mandrillus leucophaeus
GAAAGAGCTTATGTAATCTGAAAATTTTCTCTTCCTTAAATGTTTCATAGAATTTACTCATAAAGTTGTTCAGGCCTAGTATTGTCATTGTGTAAAATTTAAAACATTGATTCAGCTTCTATAAATATTATAAGAAAATTCATATTTGCTATTTCTATTTCTTCTTGAGTCAGGCTTTAATCATTGATATCTATCTTTATATCTGCCCATTTAAAAATGTTTTAAAAGACATTGGCATGAAATTGGTTATAAAATTCTTCAGTTTTCTTTACAATCTCTGTTATGTTGCTCTTTTTTGTATTGATTTTTGTTTCATCTCTTTTATCTTAAAAATCATTAGAGATTGCAATTTTATTTAAAAAACACTCAAGATTTATGGATCCATCTTTGTAATTTAATAATTTCTGTCTTTATTATTGCCCTCTGCTTTTTTGAATTTATTCTATTTTATTTTCTGACTTCTTAAGTATAGTGCTTAGATTATTACTTTTCAGACTTTCTTATTTTTTAACACTCATTTTAAAGCTAAATACTCAAATCTCAACTTTAGCAGTTTGGATATGTGTTGTTTTGATATGTTTTCATTCTCATTTAGCTTTAAATATATTCCAGTCTTTATTATGAATCCCTTTATGTGTTTTTGTTTTCATGTTTTTGTTTTTTGTTTTTTGCTTTGTTTTTGAGATAAGGGCTTGCTCTGTCGCCCAGGCTGGAGAGCAGTGGCACAATTACAGCTCACTGCAGCCTCGACCTTCTGGGCTCAAGTGATCCTTCCCTCTAAGCTTCCAGAGTAGCTAGACTATAGACATGTGCCACCCTGCCCAGCTAATTTTTTAAAATTCTGTGTAGAGACAGAGTCTCCCTAAGCTGCCTAGGCTGGTCTTGAACTCCAGGCATCAAATGATCCTCCAACCTTGGCCTCCCTAAGTGTTAGGATTACAGGTATGAGCCACCATGCGCAGCCAAGTTATAAAAATTTTAGAAGTGTTTTCATTTCACAAGTTATTGGTTTTCCTAGTTATCTTTTGACTATTGATTTCTATCTTATTTGCGGTCAGAAAGATGTATTCTATATAATAATAATTATTTGAAATTCATGAAATTTGCTTTTGGCCTAGTGGGTGATCAGTATTTTAAATCATTCTATGTGTTCTTTTTAAAATTAATTTTAATTTTAATTCTGGGGTACATGTGCAGGTTTGTTACACATGTAAACACGTGCCATGGTGGTTTGCTGTATCTATCTATCCATCAATCCATCACCTAGGCATTAAGCCCAGCACGCATTAGTTATTTTTCCTAATACTCTCCCTCCCCTTACCCCATTCCCCTGACAAGCCCCAGTGTGTGTTGTTCCCCTCCCTGGGTCCATGTGTTCTCATTGTTCAGCTCCTACTTATAAGTGAGAACATGCAGTGTTTGGTTTTCTCTTTCTGCATTGGTTTGTTGAGGATAATGGCTTCTAGCTCCATCTATGTTCCTGCAAAGGACACAATCTCATTTACTTTTATGGCTGCATAGTATTCCATGGTGTATATGTACCACATGTGTTCTTAAAAGGAATTTGAATCTTCTACTTGTTACAGGGAGTGTCCTTTTTGGGTAAATTAGATTAGGATTGTCAAATGTGTCATCAAATCCTCTATATCTGTGCAGAATCTTTTCGTCTATCTGATTTGCCAATAACAGAGAGGCATCTTAAAATCACTCAATAGTTTGGAATAATTTTGTCAATTTCTCCTTGAGTTTCTATCATTTTTCAGGCTATCTATATAGCCTGTATTAGGTATATGCAAGTTTAGAATTTATATCTTCAGATGAAGTGGGTATGACCATGTAGATAACACTTTTAAATTCTAGTAATGTTTTCTTGGTCTTAAGGTCAATTTTTTGCACATTGATACAGCTATATAATTTTTTTTTGCTTAATATTTGCCTGTGGTTGCCCCTTGGTTTCTATATCTGATAAATTATTTATTTTGCCTATGTTTTTCCTTCTTCTCCCTGCAGAAAGTAAAAAAAACCCAAAAAAACAAAAAACAAGACCAAAAAAACCTTAGTCTTTTAACTTTCTACATCCTTATGTTTTAGGTATTTATAAGCAGTATATAGGTCATTTAAAAAATCTAGTCTGAAAAACTTTATCTTTTATCTAGAGTGCTTAAATCGGTTTACATTTATTTTGATTACTGATAAATTGGGATTTCTTCCTAACATTTTATTTTGTATTTATCCCAAGTTTTCTACGCTTTTTCTTCTATTCTGCCACTTTCCATCCCTTCTTTCTTTTGAATTGATTGATTTTTTTCTCCTTCTCATCATTCAGTTTGGTTCCCTTTCTGGTTTGGAAGGTTGAATCTATTTTTTATTCCTTTAGCAGTCATCTTAGAAATTCTATGAGATATGTTTTAACAAAATAGAAAGTGAAGTAGTATATTTAATCTCCTCCAAAGCAATACATGAATCTCTGAATGCCCATTTCCCACATAAAGTCAGTATTTCAGCTAATGTTTTATTAAAAACTTTAAAAATCATTATTTAAAAAAATGTATCCAGTGTTTGCTTAGATTTAACCACATGTTTACCACTTTCTTTGCTCTTTATTTCTTCTTACTTTTCAGTCTTTCCATTGAGGTCGTATTTTCCTCTTTGAAGTACATCTTTTTGAAATGTTTTGAATATAGGTCTTTCTTAATTGAACTGTAAATACAGTTTTTGTCTGAAAAATATATTATTGAAAGACAGTTTTGCTTCATTTACAATTCTAGGTTAAGGATCACTTTTCTTTCAGTAAACTGAAGATAGCATTCTATTGTTATTTCACTTACACTGTAATTTGTAAGAAGTAACAGTCTAATTTTCATTTCTTTGTAGGTAATCTGTTCTTTGTACTGCATTTTATGTTTTCTTTTATCTTTGAAATTCTGCAGTTTCAGTAACCTATGTCTAGGTATAGATTTCTAAATTTGAGTAATGGCGTCTTTAATCAATTCTGGAAAATTCTCCATAAGTGTGTTCTTAAATATTGTCTCTTTCACATTCTCTCTTTCTCTCCCTCTCTTTTTGAGACAAGGTCTGGTGCGCTCTCTCCCAGGCTGGAGTATAGTGGCAAAATCATGGCTCACTGCAGCCTCAACCTCCCAGGTTCAAACATTTCTACTACCTCAGCCTCCCAGTTAGCTGGGATTACAGACAGGCACCACTAGGCCTGGCTAATTTTGTGTTTTTTGCAAAGCTAGGGTTTCACCATGTTTCCCAAGCTGGTCTCAAACTCCTGGGCTCAAGCAATTCTCCTACCTCGGCCTCCCAAAGTGGTGAGATTACAGGCGTGAGCCACTGTGGCTGGGGCCCCATTCTCTCTTTATGTACTCCTAAATTGTCAGTTACATGCATGTTGGACTTACTCATCTTCCATGTCACTTTTACTCTCACAATTCCACTGCTTTGTCTTCCTAACTGTACCCAAACATTTATTTGGTTCTATATTTTAGGGAACGAATTCTCTCTTTATGCCTAATATGTTGTTAAATCTATCAATCAAATTTCTACTTTAAAAATAATTCTTGAAGTTCTTTTTGACTTTCCTCAAGTTTGCTTCTTTACTTTTGATAGTCTCTTTTTCCTTTGTTATGTTTTATGGTCCATTTTAACATTTTAAATGTATACAACTATATAGTTATATATTTCTTCATTTGATAATTCTAACATGTACAGTCTTGAAAATCTGACCATAAAATTGGTTGTTTCTGCTCATACTTACTCATCACGGCTCATTTTCTCATGTGTTTGGTGAATTTTGATTGTTAGCTTGTGTTCTTTGAATGTTCATTTGTGGGAAGTTTTTGAGGTCTAGTTTAAAATTTTCTTCCTCTAGAGAGGGTTTACATTTGTTTCTGCCAAATGCCTGGTGATCTTACTGTACCTGGGCCACTTAAAACTAAATTAAACTAAAATATCATGTTATTATATTATTTGCCCATACAGGTAGTATGAATTCAGGCCCTAAAATCCAAGTAAGCGGACTGGTTCTTTCGTTCCTCGTTTCTTTCCTTTCTTCCCTCCCTCCCTTCTTTTTCTCTGCCTGTCTTTCTTTCTTTCTCTCTCCTTCCCACTTTTTTGTTTCCTTTCTTTTCCACTTGAGTTAAGGCTGATATAGCATATTCCTCTGCAGGGAATTCTCTTTGTCCAGTGATCCTAAGGGTACCTTTTGGGGTATTAATATTTTTCAAAAGGGCCTCTCATCCAACCTAATACTCTGGCCACTCCCCATTTTATTGTCTATTGTTCATAAATGGGGCCTATTATTTCCCAAGCTAAGGCTCTAGGATGTGCACAGTAAACATTGGCCTTTACCTGCTTATATCTCTGAATTCATGTTTTACTGTCATTCCTAGATGCTAAGGAATTGCCTTATTTTGCTGCCAGCTCAGCCATGCATTAACTAGATTTTTTTAAAAACAATTCTTTCTCAACAGTTTTAGGAGTGCTAAACTGGGAAAAATTCCTCTGAATGGCCAGTTCTCCACATTGCTGGAAAGGGAATCTTCTGTTCAAGTTTAAAAATATCTTTACCTGAACTTGAAACAAAGCATGTGTTGCAGAAACATACCACAGATATTTGCATCTGTAATTTAGAAATTATACACTGGAGTGGTACCAAACCCAGGGGCATCTGCCAATTTAACCTTGAAAATATCTGCTCTTTTTTTTGACACCTTAAAATTTGAGATATTGAATTAGTACATGCTGAAGGCTAGGATTCATTTTCCAGATCTGAGCTTGCCTTTTTTTTTTTCAGGATAAAATTTCTTTGCTTTAGTGTAAAGTGAGGTAGTATTCGATTTTGTAATATCCTTAAGTGGCTGTGATTAACCCAGCCCCTTTTGAAGAAAATTCTAGGAATTTGTATTGCTTATGTCCTCTACTGTCTGTTTCTCTTCCAGGAAAATTATGATCACATACAGTCATTCTGAAATGCAATTACTGAGGGCAGCCAATAACGTTATTATTTGGCATTTGGAGCTGAAATAGGCAGGCCAGATTTTACTTCAGGCGAGATTTTACTTCTCTCTTTGCTTGTTACTTTGTTATGAGTGAAGTTTCTAGCAGTTAAGCCAAAGGTGAAGACCAACAATTTCCTCCATGTATATTTATGATGCATCCAGGAATAGCGTTCAAAACAACAACCAGAAACACCCAGACCTGCCAAGGATTGTTTATAAGAGAGAAAGCAGAGACTGTACTCTTAGCAGTAAAGAAATTAGTACGAATTGCACTTCCTTCCCAGGTGGCTTTGGAGATATTCCTCAAGGAATTTGACATAATAGCTGGTTGGAAGAAATGACACCTGTATGCACTGCATATCTTTTAAGACATAAATGAAACGTGTAATGCAGAACTGGTTGTGACTGTAATCCCAGACACTGCTTCTGAGCAGCAACACCCTCGTTGCATGACTGAGAAGATCTGTGGGAACTTGGACCACATGTGTAGGGTGTTTTCTCCATGTTTGAGAACAAACTGCATGGACAGGACATTAAAGTCAATCAAAGGAAAGTGTTTTGAAGCAAACTGCTGCACAATTAATCCACCTAGCTTCTCAGGGTGCATTGTAGAGAAAGCTATTGCTGATCAAAAGAATTGTTAATACATCTCCAACACTTTTTTGGAGTTTATTGCTTGCTAAGCTCTTTCACCAGATCTCTTTGAAAAAGGCTGTGAAAATGCCCCTTAACATAGAAGAGATGGAAAATTGTCAACCTGGTGTATTTGTGTGTACTACTCTGTGACTTAGTTTCCTTATCTATACCGGGGTACTGTGGTGTGCATGTGTGCATATTGGAGGGGAGGGAATTGGACTAAGTGACCTCTAGTCCTACCTCTTAAACTTGAATGAGACTACGAACCACAGATTCATATGCAGATCCTGATTCAGCAGGTGTGGAATGGCCTGAAACTTGGTATTTCTAACAGGCTTTCAACTGATGCTCACGTGAGTTGTCCATGGGCCACATTTAGAGTAGTGAGGCTCTACCTACATCTCTGACACTTTATGACTGTATGATGGCTTTGTTAATAGCAGCGATGCTACAAATCAATGATTGCTAAATATAGCTCTTCCTATTGTAAAATCCTATTAAGACCACCTTTTAAGAGAAGAAACCCTCAGTGTAAATTGTGTTCTAACTCCTCAAGGAATTGGTGAGCAACAGCATAGACAGAGCCAGACCAGGATGGCTGAGGCAGAGAGTTAAGCAGTGAGCACATGCTGGGCATAATTTTGAGAAGCAGCAAATAGAGTTTGCTGATGGATTACATCTGAGGTGTGAGAGGAAGAGGCAGTCAGAGCTGATTTCAAAGACTTTGGCCTAATCAACTGGTTGAATAGAGTTCCTATTTACTGAGCAGAGAAAATTGTGGGAAGAGCCAGTCTGAATGTATGGCTGGGTGAGGGGATCAAGAGTAAAGTTTGGGTACGTTAACTTTAAGACGACAATTCTGCATTCAGATGGCAATGTCCAATAGGTGATAGGCATCTGGAGGCAGCAAAGAATCCTAATACTGAAGATGAAGTTTGAGTCAACAATGAATGGATAGTATTTACATTCATTATCTCATCCGAAGATCATAAGAACCCTACGGATTTGATGTTATTATCTTCATTTTAGAGATGAGGTGATGGAAGCAGAGAGAGGCTAGGTCACTGCTTCGGGATCACATGATCATTAAGTGACGTCTAGCATTCTGCCTCCAGAGCAAAGATGGGCCAAGGACCAAATGTTTCCAGTGCCGTTAGTGAGGAGGAGGCCAGCAGTGACGTTGGTGAGAAGAGCGTCAGGGGAAGGGGGAAGGCAGTAGTCAGACTCAGGACTGAGCAGCCGATCACACTTAAAGCATTAACATGCAAGTCTGTGGTGAGTCAGATCCTTAGATACTGAGAAACTCTAGGGTTGCTGTTTAAGTTCAATTGCTGGTCCTGCAATGCCAGACAGTTGGGCTGGGATGGCCCTGCTGTGATGCTGACCCACTATGAGGTTCCCCTTGAAGCCAACACCCTCTAATTTGTCTCTCTAATGGTACTGCTAAGTGCTCAGTGATTGTTTGCATTATCTAAAAGTACAGTTTTCCCGATGCGATGCCAAAGAGTCCTTACCCCAGCGGTGAGCTTTAGCAGATGTGTGTGGGCCTGGCAAGGGGGGGCATGGTGAACACTGGCACTTATTTAGGAAGGAAAATC
>NW_012107530.1:959546-960681 GCF_000951045.1 Mandrillus leucophaeus
GGAAGATATTAGAGCAAATCACTGAAATCCACCAGAAACAATGCTCACATTCTCTCCAGAACATTGAACACTTGCCCTGATTAAATTCCAAAGCGAGAAGAGAAAGCAAGGGGACTGGAAATCAACTTGACCTGCCCACTGACCGTGACTCATGTGATCACATTTGTGCTGTGCCAGCTCCCTCACTCACCGCTGTTGCTGCGTTTCCTTAGGTCATACCCGCCTCCTGGCCCATTGGCTTCCTCAGGAACCTCCACGAGATCTGAAGTCTTGCAGGAAAGAGGAAAGAGCATGGGATGAGCAATGTTATATTGTGGGTCAATTGAGCAGAGATTTTGGTGTAAGAGAACTTAGGTAGAACTTGTATGTGTACACATAAGGACCCAATGATTGCTGTCTTGGCTGTTTGGCTAACTTCGGAGAAGCTCTGTCCACTAGGGGGCACTGTACCTCCCTTCAGGTGTCTATGGCAGGCTCAGGTTGGTGATGGTAGGTACCCAGTGAGTGTTGAATGAATGTCTAGAAGCACAGGCCACAGCCAGGCTCCTTCCCAGGAATAGGCAACAGAGAGAAATCAGAATTCCTGTCCATATCCTGTCACTTAAAATTTTCAATAAAACGCTAGCTCTTTCTACAGGTGTTTTAAATAATAGTTTTAGAGAATGGGATGCACTATGGAGAGATGCACTACTTAGGTACAAGTTAAATACTGTTTCCACTGCTGCAAAATTAATTGTTGTTATAATATGTATCCTGACTCTCTTTTTAAAGTAAGTCACAATCGTTCTTCCACTTAGGTTACAGAAATAACAAGAACAAAAACAACAATAATAACAGTAACAGCTCTCTAAATAGCTAATGGTTCCTGATCATTTACCACGTACTGTTTTTAAGGACTTTATAGATACCATCTCATTTATTCCCCAAGTTAATCCTATGGTGGACCAATTTTTCAGGGAGGACTCTGAAGCCCAGAGAGAATCGGCAGCTCTATTTGAGGCCCCACAGTTAAAACATGGTGGAGTTGGGGCTGTGGCTCACAGGTGTTGCCTCCAGAGCTCGTGCTCTTAAGCATTGTGCTTTATCCATTGGTGTGCTAAAGCATCTCCGTGGGCTGGTGAGAGTCTCATGGTTA
>NW_012107530.1:961125-1028270 GCF_000951045.1 Mandrillus leucophaeus
TCTCGAACTCCTGACCTCAGGTGATCTGCCTGCCTCAGCCTCCCAAAGTGCTGGGATTATAGGCATGAGCCACCGTGCCTGGCCTGATTGACAGTCATATTTTTAAAAATTATTTATTTATATCTTATCGGAGAGGAAAAAGTTACCTTCTTAGCTCTCCTAGCCAGCTCTAGAGCCCTTTAGCACCACCCTCCAGAGACTGATTTTTGTTACAATTTAGCTTTAAGATTTTTTTTTCAAACACTGTTACTTTCATGACACAGCAGAAAGAAGAAAAAAAAAGTCACAGAGTCTCTAAGTCACTCATGCCCTGCTCCTTTTGAAGCTCACAATTTCTATACAGAAGTTGGTTTGTAGAGAATTTCACTTATGTTAATTTAATCTTATGAAACTGAAGATTATTCATAAACTAGCCAACTAACTCCCAGAATGTTGTTTGAATTTGGTTTCTTCTAGCCTTCCCAAAGCCATCAAGCCTTTTATATTTTAGAACATTTGAAAGTACGTTGAGAAAAACAACAATTTGGAAACAGCCAAGCAGTGACTTCTCAACAATGTAAAACAAATGCCTCTGCAACCCTGGAAGAAAATAAACCTGTGGAACAAAGCTTTGCTGTGCAGGAATATGTTAACTTTAGGACATAAAAATACTAAAAATAAAATAAAAAAAATAAAAAATGCAGGATGCTGAAGTTCATTATCACTGACCTGCAGGCAGGAAACAAAATCACTTTAAAGTACCAACCAATCTGTGTCTCTGTTTTCTTCCTTTGAGGATAGTTGGACTTTGGGGAAAGAGTGAAGTGACAGATCTTTAAGTACAATTTGGTTTGTCTTTGTCTCCCTGCAGCTGTCAGAACGACGCCTTCACAGAGCTAAACTCCAACAAACATCTACTGGTGGAACCAGTGCCAGTATAAGTGGACGGAAATAAATGGACATCCCTTTGACATTCAGAAAACTATGCTTTTTGCTCCTAAAACCAGTCTGTAGGGTCCAGATGTTGCTAAAGACAAAGTTATATTAGAGATGAAAGCAAACTGGACATCCCCAATTGTCCTTCTGGTGGTCTTACTACTTCTCAGCATCAGCCCCAAATGAGGAGGCTGACATGTTCATTGCCTACTATGGAATGTTTCCAAGGATGTTTGTCATAGTCCAGCAAAGCTCAGAACCACAGGAGCAGCCATCTACTGCTCATGCAGATAGATCAGAGCCATCTCTGGGGAGCCGTCTCTCCACAATTGCCTCTATGTGCTGACTTTTCAGTTGCCCTTCCATCAATGCCGGCCTCACACAGGCATGGAGAGGCTTGCACTGAAGTGAGATGACCTCCCGGCTCTCACCAAAGATTTGAGAAAGGCTTGTTCAGAATGCTGGTCAAAGGGGACAGAGATGTCTCTACTCTGACCAGTTGTGTTTGTGCTTTTCCTTTGACTGCTGGATGGCATCTACAAACAGTCTTGCCTTGTAAGGGGAGATGGTTACAGGCTGAGAGTGAGCTCTGTGTGGTTTTGGGGAAGCAACTCATTGACAGCAATGGCCCTCCTCGCTCCCCTGAGAAAGGAGATGCGATGTGGTAGGTGGGATTAGGGAGATGAGTAGCGTTCTTGGATCTCTGTTTCAAACTTCAGATCCAGGCTTGTGGCCACTGTAAGTGTGTCACTCAAATGCTGTTCACACAGAGAGGGAGTAAGAGCAAGGGTGAAGAGGAGAGAGACAGAGGGCTGGTTTATTTGGAAGCAAACTTTAGTTTTTAATTTAACTCAGCAATTCTCCAACTTCAATGTGCATCAGAATCACCTGGAGGGTTTTTAAAAATGGAAATTGTTGGGCTCCCCAAATCAGATTTTCCGATTTTGCAGCTCCTAGAGAGAAACCCAAATTTGCATTTCTAACAAGTTTCAGGTGATGCTGATGCTGCAGATCCAGAGACCACACACTGAGAACCACTGATTTAGCTCATTGCCAGCCTTCTATTATAGAAGTTTAGGCAGTTCTGACTGAGGAGGGTGCTCATTCATTCATTGATTCGTGCACTCATCACATATGTATTGACTCTACGAAGGGCCGGCAGAACCTGGACCTTTATATTGTTACAAAGTTCTCCAGTGGATTCTGATATGCCCCAGCATTTGAGAATCACTGGTATAAAGTAATGAAAACACAAAGCTGTGAATAAAAGAGTCCTTGCATTTAAGCAGGTTAGTCTAATTGAGGAGAGGACTGGGAAATTGAGAGAAAAATCAAACAGGAAAGTGAAAATTACCAAGCAATCGATAACCAATGGATTAATGAACTGGATGCTCCGGGGGACCAGGGAAGAGGCAGGTGCCCAACCAGACCCAGAAGCTTGGAGAGATGTTGTCTGAGAGAGGTGGAGATAGTTTGAATGTCTGAACAGAGCATGACTATGCAGGAAATGGAAAACTGTGCCCGGAGCTTAGGGTGTGAGAAAGGAAGTGTTGTGTGGATCCCGGAGGATTCTGAGATCAGTCTTCAAAAGTTCCTTGTTAATTCTTCCTCATTCTTCACACATTTCTTGAGTATTCACTATGTGCCAGGCACTCTGTCAGTCCCTGGTGTAATGAGATGAATAAGGAACGGGACCTAGATACTCACCAGATACTCAGCATTTATTTAGGGAATCGATACAATAGCAGATGAGTACAATGCAATCATGTATATTCCTTAAGAAAGGAATTCTTGAAGGCTTGTGGAAGGAGCAACTCACCATACTTGGGGCAGTCTGGGAACTGTTCATTGTTGGTGTAAAAATAGAGTGGGTCTTAAAAAATTTCAGCTCAGTGGAGCAACATGTTCTGAGTCATAGATATGTTATAGGGCTTGGGGCGTGCAGGGGAAAGTGGGTTTTTAGGGTAATGACAGGACTCATATGCCATGCCTAAGAGTTTGGGCATTGTTGTTCTGACATAAGCAACTTAATAGAGGATTTTAATTAGGGAAGTTGTGCAAAGCCTTTCTTTAAGGGTTGATAAATCAGGGGGCACTGTTAAGGGTAGGCTCAAAAGGGTAGCACAGTTATTTCTTTATAATAATCTGAGTGAGAGATTATGAGGTTCAAACCTCTAGTACTGGTGATAAATACTAAGGGTGTCTTTGATATTATTTCTGAGGTGTGAATTATAGGACCTAAGCCCTAATGGAATATGAGTTTAGTCTGAATCTGCTGATTTTGCAATATCTGTAGGACTGGTTCGGTGCTTGGGCAAGAGGAAATATCTAAGGGAGTCATCAGTGTAGAGGTGGTGCTTGAACTAAAGGAATGTGACAGAGGTCAACCAAAAAGAAAGTAGAATAAGAAGACCAAGAAAAGCAGACCCCTGGGAACACTCCAACTTATGGAGTTACAGGAGGACACGTCGGAGAAGGAGATGGGCTGAGCAGAACAGGGAAGTTACCCTGGAGTAAGTCAGGGGTTTCTAACACTGCCCAAGCATGAGTGGCTCTGGGAAATGCCCTTCTCAGGTAACATACTTGCCTTGTTAATAGACTACATCCTGTTTAACTTCACAATAACTCAGGTTGAAAGAAAACACTGTTAAGGCCTGGATGCGTAATGAAAATGAAACAGCTGGGTTCAGTGGCATGCACCTGTAATCCCAGCTACTCAGTACACTCAGGCAGGAGGATCGTTTGACTCCAGAAGTTTGAGGCCAGCCTGGGCAACACAGCAAGACTTCATCTCTAAAAAAATTTTTTGAGTGAATTAAAATAAAGAACAGTAACAATTTCCATTCATTGAGCATCAATTATGTCAGGCCCTGTGCTAAACACTTTATGTATATTATTGTTACCCAACCTAAGCAGCCTCTATTTACATATAAATCCTACCCACGGATGCTTTGTATACTTTCATCACATTAGCACTATTTTTATTCTTCTTTCAGTAAAAGAATTTGCGTTATCTTTTGGATGCCAAATGACAATGATCTCCTCCCTAAGGAGGTAATCAGGTATCTTAAAATGACACACATTATCCCCTCACTGCTTTGAGGCAATGTCTACTGAAGCAAAAACATTTTTCATCTTTACTATGAAATGCTTCAATACTCATATGACACAGTCACTATGATATCCTTAACACATGTATGTTACGTTCTCAATCTTAATAAAATGGGATAAGACATATAAAAGTGTATTTTTAAAAAAATGGTAAACAGGGCCACCATTGTCAAATTTCTTGGCTGTTGAAATTTCTTCTTCAGAAATAAGTTGTGAATTCTAAGGGTACAAAGCTATGTCTTCCTCTTCTTTTGTGTCCCCTACAGTCCTAGTAAACTGTAGGCCCTTCATTCATGTCTGCCAGCTGAGTAGAAGAAAGAACTATCTGACGTCAATTTTATGCACAGTAAGGAAAAAGAGTAAAAATTATTTTCAGTTCTTTCCTCTCAGAAATCAGTGAATGCATGAAGAACAGGGCTTTAAACATGAGTTTAAAGATGGCTTCAAGGATAGCCACATGGCATTAGGCAGAGGAACTATAAACCTACCTACTTGCCTACCGACCTACATTCCTATTCACCTATCTACAATCTTGTGGCTTCACCTGCACCCAATGAGGAAGCTGCTTCAACTCGGTCTCTGAGAACCCCTCCCAGGCGTGTGCCCTGCCCCTCTTCCCATAATCCACCTACTCAGTTGATGTTGAGAGGACTCAATGGGGCAGACCATTTTGAAGTCTCATCTGTGTCTTGCCTGGAAGCTTCCAGTCCAGCAGAGGCTGCAACAAGGGAACTGGTAACTAGGCGCTGGCTATCCTAAGTGGCCATGTGAACTGGAAGGTCCTTGCCTCTTTGCTGGAGGAATGGTGGCTTCCAGCATGGGCTGCAGAGTTATATGGCATCTTGGAGTATTTATGGAAATTCTGGTTGAAACAACCAGAGACAAGATGATGATAACAGGTCACAGAGATGCATGCGACAGTCAGTGTAAGTCAGATGAAACTTAGGAGAGGTGCGTGGAAGGGTGAGCGTCCCACAGAGTCATAGTTCAGGTACCATTGAGAGGGCAGGTTTTGTGTGCAATCAAGAGGCGTGCCCTCTCTTACAGAGAAAAGACAAAAGATGTGAGAAATAGCTGTGTCTTTGAACTGGAGTGTAGCTAAAAGGAAAACTGGAAATAGCCAGGACTTCCAAGTTCCTGACCATTGTTTGAGCCAAACATTTATGTGTGTTGACTCATATGTTATCTAACATCGGTGGAAAGGTAAAGGAGAGGAGACCCACGGGAAGGGTCAAGAAACATGAGGCCAAGGGGATGGTCTTTGGGCAGGAGAGTAAAATAATCCCTGGGTGTTGACAACAGGAAGTTAATCCTTAGTGGCTCAAAACACTTTGGGTTTCTCTTTGGCAGGTGCCTGACTCCCTGCAGACCTGCCCTCATGAGGCAGTTAGGTGGAGTCCCCCATACTGGAGTGCCTGAGGCCCGCTCTGCCCAGGATCGCCATAGACAAACTGAGGAAGGAAGAGGATAATTACAGAGGTTCTGTGAGGTGAGTCAGAGCCACTGCCGGAGCTGCCCTTCTTTGTCCTCTGGGCCAGGGAGGTGCCGAAGCGGAGGGTCTCGTAGACAGGGTCCACCTTATTGCCACAGGCTGCAACAGAAGAGAAAGTTCATCTGAGGAAGCTCATCTGAGAGGACCCAGCCAACTGCTTACCACATCTCCTGGGTGAACAGCACCTGAGAAGCAGGCTCTGTGCAGAGGACCTCAGCCTCTGGGTAGACAGGGCTTTCATGGCCAAGTGTTCCTCACAGATGCGCCCCCATGCAGCATGCTCCCGTTTGCAGGTCCTGCCATGTACCAACTAGTACTCTGCTCCCAAATTCTTCCTGATTGGATTTCCTCTTTCATTACTCCTCTCTAATTTCCAGATTCTTACAGGGACCAGCTTTATTGCCTCTACTGGGAGGCTGTGCTCACCAAGGTGCAAAGCCTTGAGATACAAAGTTTGCAGTAGGAGGCAACTGTTTTAGAAATAACTAGTCACTACTGAGCCTCATTAATTTCTAATGGAAAGCTTTCTAATTTACAAATTTCTAGTTTAAAACTTGCCCCCCTGAAAAAACAAAAATAGATGTCGAGATTTTCAGAGAGAGAAAAAAAATAATAGAAGTAAACTGAAAAATATTGTTAGAGAAGAAATCCAAGCCAAAGCTATCAATAAATATAGGGTATCTTTTGATCTTCATTAGAGAATAATATATTCACTGAGCTCCTACTAAGCATTGGTGTATTACCTATATTTATTTTTTATAGCAATTATGAAACACAGCAATTGCTGGTCTCATTTTGTGGGGGTTGACAGGTCAAGTAACTTGTTCAAAGACACGCAGTTGTCAATAGGGAGCTGGGCTTTGAGTCTGGTCTGGGGGATGCCATGCTCTGTGTTCTTTCCACTTCACCATGCTGCTGACGGTGGGATTACTAAGCCTTTGGGACTTAGGTGTTTTCTGAGCTTCATCAGGGAAAGGATGAAAATTTCTGGAGAATTTGGTCCACTTTATGTTTCCCTTCCAGCAAAACACACAGTCATACCCCAAACAGCCACCAAACAAGTACACAGAGATACCCCATGGGTTTTGCAGCCCTGGGAGGACAGTAGCCATTACTAACTTTGCTGCTTCAAACTCAACTCAACCCATCAATGTCCCGACTCACCAATGGGCATAACTTCTTTAATGCAGCCAAACTGTTCATGAATGAGCAAGGGGGAGCTGTAGTAACGCCGAAACCCCTTTGGCTGGAGAGAGAATGAGGAAGGCAAGGGGTTAATGTCAAGGGAGATGGAGAAAATCATACAAGAGCTCCCTAAATAAAACCAACTGGTTTCTCCAGGAGCACCCTCCTGTCTCCCATTAACATGCTGATTTATCCTATAATTCCACAATTTAACCCCAGCAGGGACACAGAGGCAGGGAGGAATAGTGGCAACAAGCAAGTTACACTCTATCCAGAAAACAAGCTCCTGGCCCTGACCTCCCCAGTCCTGCCTGTCCTGCTTCTGCAGGGCACTGCAGCCTCCTTTGTATCCCAGATCCTCATTGCCTCCTGGATTACAAGTGGACTGCCACATATTATTTCACCACAGTTTGTTATCGTGGTTTGTTAAAATAATATAAATAAAAGAAAGGCCTGGGCATGGGTAAGTAGACCTCAGAGGGAGGCCTAAAAGCTCTTGTATATCTGAAGAGCTTTACCCAGAATCATTTGCTCTGTGTTCTGGATTCTGTTCTCTCTTTTTCCGACCTCTCCTTCATGGTCTGTCTTGGCTTATGGGAATCACCACTGGAGAAGGAGAAGGGGAAGCAGGGGAGGCAGAAGTTTGAGAAAAGAGACATTGCAAATCAGAGTAAATAGATAAACTAAGAACCTGGACTCACTATACGCCACCACTGGATGGGAACTTGGTGGCCCAGTCCCTACTAGAATTCCAGAATCCTCCGTAATGTTCCTGGAAAGTGGTGTCCCTTGTCGGTACACTGTCAGTGATGGTAGGGGGTGAAGGAGCATTCACTAACCCTAGAGGCAAGACATTATCTTTTATCGCTAAGACTTAGTATCCACTGATGTTAGGCCTTTCCCCAGGAACCTCAAAGGACAATAGAGTTACTCTTCTAAACTTTAGGCCTAAAATTTTTTGAAGACAGCTGTTGATGTCCTGTCTAATTATTCTCTAGGGTAGACATTCTTGGTACTTTTTACAATCCTTTGGCCATCCTAGTTTCAAATACCCTCAAATTTGTGCCCTGGATTGCTTTTTGAAAAAAAATTTTTGAGATAGGTTCTAGCTCTGTCACTCAAGCTAGAGTGCAGTTGTGCAATCTGGCTTACTGAAACCTCTGCCTTCCGGGCTCAAGCGATCCTCTAATCTCAGCCTTCTGAGTAGCTGAAACTACAGGCACACACCAACACACCCAGCTAATTTTTAAATTTTTTTTTTTTTGAGACAGAGTTTCGCTCTGTCGCCCAAGCTAGAGTGCAGTGGCGCGACCTTGGCTCACTGCAACTTCCACCTCCCGGGTTCATGCCGTTCTCCTGCCTCAGCCTCCTGAGTAGCTGGGACTACAGGTGCCTGCCACCATGCCCTGCTAATTTTTTTTTCTTTTTTTGTATTTTTAGTAGCAACAGGGTTTCACCATGTTAGCCAGGATGGTCTCGATCTCCTGACCTTGTGATCCATCCGCCTCGGCCTCCTAAAGCGCTGAGATTACAGGCATGAGCCACCGTACCCGGTCTAATTTTTAAATTTTTGTAGAGATGGGGTCTCACCATGTTGCCCAGGCTGGTCTCGAACTCCTGGGTTTCAGCGATCGACCCACCTTAGTGTCCCAAGTGCTGGGATTATAGGCGTGAGCCATTGTGCCAAGCTTGAATTGCTTCTTAATCAATATGTGGCACCAGGACTGAAGCCCATCCTCCTGAGATGGTATGATCAGCCATCTCAAGGGCCATTCAATCTCCCTTGGTTTGGCCAACATGATTCTGTTAAATTGGTGCTGATATTTATTACTCTCTCCTCTTTTGTGTGGGCTTAGCTCTTATCCTCTCTTGCTACCCACTGAGCTGACAACCAGGGAAGCACTAGGGTGACCAACCATTAGTTAGCCTGGGGCTTAGGGGGTTCCTGAGATGCATGACTTTCACTTTTAAAACCTGAACAGTCCCAGGACGTGGGACTCTCAGTATTAAAACTGAGAAAGTGCCAACCTGGGAGAAGTTGGTCACTCTATTAATGACCGTGACTCCCTTTCAAGGTGGGGCATTGTTGATTAGGTTGACAAAGCTCCTTGTCCTTGTTTTCTGATGATGCCAATTAGGAAACCAAGCTGGCAGCCAGTTCTGGGGTGCTTTGCTCAGGGTTTCAGGGAAGGACTGCAGCAGGCAAGTGCCCTAGCAGGGAGGTGTGGGCCTCACTCCTGGCACAAGCCCTTACCAGCTTGCCCATGCACCGCTGGGATGCCAGGCCATCTGTGCACTTGTGGTGGATGCTCATCTTACAGGCTTTGCAGCGCAGTCCATGCTTAGCATTTGTTCCTGTCAGGCACATGGCAAACTTTGGTTAGGATACAACCTGCCCTTTCCTGCTGATTAGTCTAAAATCACAGAAAACAAGGTTCCCTCTATAACCAGGTAATTCTTTCCTACAACTTTTTCATGAAGCTTTCAAAATGGAAAAAATATATATATGGTAGACTCTTTTGCTTTCTCCTACATTTTTTACCTAAGGTATACACTCTGGTTTCTCCCCATCTTTCCTATTCACTACTCCAGCAACTCTAAGCCTCCTCCATGTCCTTTGTTCCCTCAATTCAAGCTAGTAAATTCCATTTTCTTTGCTTTTCATGTAGATTACTCAGTTCTACTTTTCTGTGTCTTACTGAGTAGTGCAAGTCCTGAACTTTCATGTATTTTCTTCTTTCTGTCACCGGATCTGAGCTGTTGGACAAACTCTCAGGGAAATGATTGATTCGGGGGAAGGGCAGGTCTGTGTGAGAGTAGGGCTGAGAGTCTTCTAAAAAGGGGAGAGAGGACTCAATCAGATGCCAACCCCAGCCTGGGGAAAGAGGAAGAGGATGTGAATGATAATGAAATTGTGGCTGAGGTGAGTCACTTAGCTTCTTGGGACAGGGTGCTATTATGGAGTGAGAAGAAAGAAGGCGGAGAAGAAAAGGCAGAGAGCCATCCTGGTAGCTGCATGCACAAAGGCCCAAGGCAGGAGCACTGGAGAGGAACTGGGAGGCCCAGGAAGAGGGCAGGGTGTGGGAGCTTCAGGAAGATGGCAGGTGCTGCACACCGATGTTCATTATTTCAGAAAGTGGCTGGATAAAGGTTAAGACAGGATGTTAAAATGGGTGTGTTCTCCCTTCATCTAGTCCAAGACAAGAGAATGCAAGACAAGAGGTGCCATCTGCTCTGATATCCCAAAGTAAGAGGGTAGGTTCCCAGGCAGGTCTCAAAGAGGTGCCCAAATGAATTGTTGCCACTCTTACATGACCAAGCACCTCATGTATTAGAAAAGAGGAAGAAAGGTGAGGTAGTGGAGAGAGGATTTCTTTGCAGCGTTGTTGAGACACTATCAGTCTTATCCCTCCTCCTTTACCATGATGAGAAGGATGGGGGGTGCTCTGTTTTCTCCTCGGTCCTGAGAGGGTCTCAAGGGACTATTTTAACAGCTTGACCTGTGTGAGTCTGTGGGACATACGGCTGTGGCCACACCCATTCTTGGAAAAACCTAAAAATAAGAGACATAGGTGGCCAGGGGTCCTGTCAGTCTACTGAGGAGACAGTTGTATGAACAGGGCCTGCACTCCAAAAGCTTGTTAGGAGAAGGGGTGGTGAGTCCAACAAATATGTCATTCTCATGGATCAGATATGGATTATGTTGAATGCTATCCAAGATGACAACCTGGAGAGACAACAGGATTTCAACAAAGTAAATCTCTTTAGAGGGGAGATACAGGAATGAATACATCCATGTAGTGCGAGACATGAAGTCAAGATACCTTTCTGTACAACACAGCTGACCACAGACCCAAAGTGAGATCTGTGTGAGGGTCCCAAAGTGAAGATGTCCTAAGATTACAAAATCCACCCTCTTCTCCACAATTGCCTCACCATCTAGCCACTCTCACTGCTTCATCTGTTTTTGTCCTCCTCCAACCCAATGTGTGTGCAGTGCTGGGGTAATGTTTTAAAATGTAATCAAATCATCTCTATTTCTTGCTTAAACATCTTTCAGCAGGTTCTGTCTGCCTTTCTGATGTATTATAAGGTGCTCATCCTACTGGCAAGGCTCTGCATGCTTTGGGAGCCCACCTTTAACTTGATCTCAGGCCAATCCCTCTTGCTCACCATGCTTTAGCCATGTGGTCTTCTTATAGTTCCTTGAATACTCGAGTTCTTTAATTCCTCAGCTCTCTACACATGCTGCTTCATGTGCTTGGCATGCGGTTTCCATCACTCTTCAGTTGGCTAGCAACCCCTCAGTCTGTGGATCTCTTGGCATTTCAATGAAGCTTTCTTGAAAACATTTCCCACCCCTGTCTAAATTATCCTTTTCCTCTTACTTTTTCTCCCAACACTCTGTGGTTATCTTTCACATCATTTGTCATGATTATTATTTATTTGAAAGTTTGTTTTAGTCTGCCTTTCCCTCTGGACCATGAACTCAATGAGGCTAAGGACTGTGTCTGTTAATTTGTCTCGATATTCCCAGCTTTTGAGCATGACGCCTGATAAATACACATTAAATAAATTAATGAACACATTTTTTCATGGTCACTCATGAACTGAAGCAATGGTGGCTGGTTTGAGATAATTCGTGGAAGTTGATTAATCAACGATGCATAGTGTTCAAGAGCTGAGAGGGGGAACTTGAAGATCTATTTGTATTATTTCATTTCAAAGATGAGATGCCTAAGGGTCCAAGTGGTATAAGATTTGCCCCAAGTTGGAGAAGGTCCTGCCTGGTTTCACTCTTTCATTGCTTGTCCTAAATATTTCCTCCTTTTATTTGGGTTGTTTAACCTACATGAAGATGAGGTTGGGGCTGACTGGATGATAACGTAAGCGTGGGTAAGAACCTGGCATGCAACCTGGAAAAGCAACAGGCAAACCCCTGAATGAGAAAAGAGTTAAAAACCCTTCAGGAGGTATATTACCTGAAAACTTTCTTCAGGGTGGCATCACTTCACGTGATGTGTGTCTGCTGTCATAGTCACTTCACAGAAAGCTGAAGTGACACATGAACACACTCTAAATTATTGGGCATGTATGCTTGTTTATAAACACTCACTGAAAAGTCCCTTTTCTTTTTGGAGAATAACTACTTAGCTGAAAGACTGCTGTGCTTTCAAAAGACTGGACTTTGAAAGCAATTACTTACTTTTTGTTTTCAAATTAGAGAATGCTATTTGTGCTCTATGTGGGAATTTAAGTAAAAGCTTCAAAGAGGAAGTTATTTCATTGTGTGCTGGACTCTGCAATAGTATCATTATATGTTAAAATATACGTATTTTATTCAGGCCCAAACACCATGATTTCAGTTTTCCATGTCTGTTCTTATACAGTACACTGTTTTGTATGAACCAGACCACCAGCAATTATTTGGTTTCTGATGTTCCAATGTCCATTCTGGGATAACAGGAATGATTGAAGAGGAAAGCTTTCATTCTGCAGCTCAGAGAATAGTTCAAAGGAATAATTCACATCACAGCAGCGGCATTAGTTTATTGTAGCAAGATATGGAGAAGCCATGGTCTGCCCTGTTTTATCACTAGTGACCACCATCACAAAGTCATTGCTGCAAGTGACCCTTATGTGTGAATAGAGTAGGAAAAACATAGTTTTAAATTTGAATCTGTCTCAGTCTGGCTCTTTAAATTTAAGAAACCTACTAGTATTTCTGGAACCTCAGCTACATCATTAAATGGGACTAGTACTATCTACTCTCAGAGTTTTTAATAGAATAGTATCACAATGTATGCAAAAGGATTGCATGGGTTTAAATATCTGGAAACAAAGATGCCACTGAACTTTGGATAAACAATGGTGGACCAATCATATAAATTTCCCACTTAGTCCTACCAACACCCTACTAAAATTACAGTCCAGGAATTTAAAAACAAAGCATATGCTACACAGAACAAGGTTATTGGAAGAAATAGCAAGAATAGATGAGAGTTTAACATATTTGGAAGATAAAAGGCAAGTGGAGATATGGTAAGCAACTTAGTAGATGATAGGGAGACTGAATGTCTCAGTAACAACTTGGAAACTAGAAGGAGATGAAATTTCAAAAGCTGTTAAAATTTTCTGAGAAAAAAAAGATTTGCAACCCAGAATTTTATGCCCAGCCAAATTATTAACATGTGTGAAGGTAGAATAAAGATATTTTCCTATCTTCAGGGATTCAGAATATTACTTTACACATACGTTTTCTTAGAAAACTGCTAGAGAATATGACTCAGAAAAATGAGGGACTAAATCAAGAAAGAGGAAAATATCAGATCCAGTACATAACAGAAGAACTGACACCCGACACCGAGGAGAGGTAAGCGGTATCCCACTATGATAACTCTGCAGTACCCGTACACTGGAGCGTCAAGAAGAAGTAAGCCAGCAGACTTGGAAAAAAATAGCACTTTAAAGTTTATTGATAGCCAGATGCAGTGGTGCATGCATATAATCCCAGTACTTTGGGAGGCCAAGGTGGGTGGAGGCCAGGAGTTTGAGGCCAAGAGTTCGAGACCAGCCTGGGCAACATGGTGAAACTCCATCTCTAAAACAAATTCAAAAACTAACCGGGTGTGATGGTTCATGCCTGTAATCCCAGCACTTTGGGAAGCTGAGGTGGGCAGATCATTTGAGGTCAGAAATTTGAAACCAGCCTGGTCAACATGGTAAAAACCCATCTCTACTAAAAATTCAAAAATTAGCCAGGCATGTTTACGCCTGCCTGTAGTCCCAGTCATTCAGGAGACTGAGGCATGAGAATCGCTTGAACCCAGGAGACAGAGGCTGGAGTGAGCCGAGACTGCACCACTGCTCTCCTGCCTAGGTGACAGAATGAGATTCCGTCTCAATAAAAAAATAAAATAAAATAAAAAGTTTATTGATACCTTTGAGGTTTTGATACTGTAATAGATATGGCATTTGATAAATCTGTGAAGGCATTTGAAAAAAAATAATTATAGATACACGAAATGTTCAGGAAGTAAAAAAGGCAATTTTTAATTTGAGGAAAAATAAAATCTGTGTAAGATTGTAAGAAATGTACAGTACTTGAATCAGAAGTGAACAATAGCCACAATAGGGCATAAATTGGCCATGTATCACAAAATTGTGATAAAACTACTTGGGAAGATGGAAGTAAGGGAGCAAAGACTGTGATGTGACTCTTTGTAGAAGGTGACAGCAAGGGAGAAAGAAACAAGGGGTGTTGCTGGAGATGTGAGAGCTGAACCCTCATCTTCTGCAGCAGGAAGTCAACAAAGTCAATAAACAGCAGCAGAAGCACAGCATTTAGAAGTGCTGAAATAAATGACAGAAGAAACAATGAAAGAGGACGACAGCGATTGCCTTTCAGACGCGAATCTGGGATGAGACAGCTTCTGTTGTAGAACTTTCAGTACCATCTGCCTTTAAACTATTCTCATGAACTACTGTAACAAAAAGCAGGTAAAAAAAATGAAGTCTCTGGAAACAGGGTCAAGTCATCCCTCAGAATGATGTGGCTCTTGGGATACGGAGATGTTGGGAAAATATGGGGCTAGCTCATCACCTAAGTCATCAGTTCTTCCCTGGGCATGTGAAGTTCTGGGCTAAATTAAGATGGTTTTATAAGTTACAGATGAAAATTATTAAAAATGTTAGTTATGATGTTCAAATGGGGTTTGGAATGGATCAATGCAAGCCAATACAACACTGATTAGGAGATAGGCAGTGCGCTGTTTTATGAGCGTGGTATCATTTACCACTATGCTTAAGTGAGCTGTCCGCAGAGAGCCAAATATTGGAGTGCAAAGACATCTGGACGTAAATGTTGGAAGAAAATATTGAAAAGCTTTTCTCAATGCTGGTGGCTGAACCTACTACACTAAATGGCATGCATCCACTTTTTTAAAAAAATGAAATTAATTACATATATCTGTAAAATAATTGACTGAACTCATTTTGGTAAGATTTTGCCATTGAGGCATTGCTTAATCCTCAATCCAATTTCATATAATGTCAGAGTTAAAGATAAAACAGGATAAAATGGTGATTTACAACTGAGATAACTTAACTACAAAAATAATTTGGAGAATGAGTACACATAAACTTGTATAAGAAAAGAAATGTGATCAGTACAGTACTTAAATCAACAATGAACAACAGTTATAATTCTTGTTAATAATTAGTCTGCTTCCAGATTGTACAAGTATAGAATTACTCCTGTAATTTATTTGATGAAATTAGTATAAATTAGACAAAAAAGACTCTTTACCATGATTTAAGAAAAATAATTTAAAAAAATCTGTAACTACACATATAGAAATGTCCATAAATATTGCTTAGATTATATAAAATATCCATAAGTGATTCTAAGGTAAATACAGGCAAGATAGTCCAAAGACTTTCTAGGCCTCTGCTTTTCCAGGTTTAGCTATTGGACTCCTCTCAACGTCTACCAGTACAGGGGCATGGCTGGGAGAGAAGCCTGTGAGGGATACCTGCATCAAGAGTTGTGCAGAGCCCAGAGAAGGTCAAATGATCATGTCACAGAAGGGTCTTAAAGCTGGAGAGAGGAGAGCAAAAGCAATGGGTAATTTTCAGTGCCAAGGCAGACAAGAGGAATTTAAGGGCTAAGGATGATGCAAACAGTAATAATGACGACAGAGTCAGTACTTTTAAACTAAAGGCTATAAAAAAAACTGGTGCTAGACAGTAAAAACAGGCCTAATAATGCAGCTAGCTCTATTCATCAGCAGTTTGCCCTTGAATATACACTAACACAAGGAAGAAACAGAATCACATGGAGATCACTAAAGCAGCTCTCCACCATGCAACCCCTCCCTACTTTCCTTGCTTCATTTTCAACATGACACTTTGGGTTCCTCCTTTGATTTATCAGATCATTTATGGTTCCTGGTAAGGGTGGCTGTGTTATGACTCTTGAAGGCTGCTCATGCTGCCTTCTCTGCCTTTCTTGTTTGACTGGTAAACAGTCTTACTTTCTATGAACCACCTCTAAGTACTTTCCAAAGCCTCCTGCACACACATCCTCCCTCCCTCCACAACTGCAGAACCCGCCACTCTCCTCTGTCCCCTCATGGGTCTCAGAGCACCTGTTACAACAGGACATCTCCTCTTCTGTTATGTGGGACGTGACATGAAATGGTGGATTCTTTACCTCTGGGTCCCTGTGGTCAGTGAAGTGCTTGGTACAAAGTACATCACTGTCCATCAGGAAAGATTAGTCTACCCAGGCCTGGACAGGACAAATGTCCAGGCTAAGAGGATACTGGGGCTTCACCCCTTTAATTCTATTGAAAGAGCTGGACTTTTTTATGTGGCCCCTGACTCCTGGAGGTCTGCATGATCACCAGGTTCGAGTCTGCCTACAGATCTTTATGTGTGGGCTCCCAGCTGGCTAGCCTTGCTTTTTATTCCAATGTTCTAATATGACTGCCTCCAGAACTCTCCAACCTCCCAGGTCACCTTGCAATGCAGGCCAGATACTGTTCCATCAGACTCCTACCTGACCTAGGAGGCTGGCTGAAAGTTGATTCTGGGAATCACTCTTTCTGTCTCTGCTATTGGCTCTTCCTATCGTCCTCCTCTCCTCAAAGTAGATGTTGAAAACCATCTGGACAAGAACTAAGTTAGCTGTGCCTCTTGACCTTTCTAATTTTGCTTGTGGACTTCTCCCTGTTAATAGCTTGCGTTGGCCTCTGCCTCCTCCTTATAGAATGAGTTTTCGCCTCCCTGGGTGACCCACGACAGCCTCTGTGAACACTTAGTTCTCCTGACAGATGCTTCAGACTTCTATTACTGCTTTTACCTCACATGTGTGACCCAGAAGTGCCTGCCATCATATACCTAGACACATGTAATAATAGGAGTGTGGAAGCATAACAATTTAGCCATAGTTTTATGTAGTGATTCAATGCAAAGGCAACTGACTAAACACATAAATAATGGCCTGAATGATCACATGTTTGGAATATTGAGTTCCACAACCAAAGGAATGCATAAATTGTACATCCTTAGTGCCATTATTGAAACCTGTGGCTTCAAAATCTAAGAAATCACGATGATTTGAAGAAGTCAATGCTCCATAGCCGAATTTAAAAAAAAATAACGTGACGTATTTTCATTACTTTCACATGCTACTTCTCTTTGATGTGAAGTAATGATGTGGGGACAATTTCTAAGATTCTGAAGTCACGTAAAGCTAGCTAAACCAAATGGAGCCACTGAGCATGATTTTTCCCCTTCTCATATAGACAAAGGGTAATTTGAAAGAAAAAAATGAATTGAGGAAAAAATCAAACTAAGTTTCAAAGAGTTTGTCAGTGAATATACAAACACACATACATACACACACACACAGATACACACGAGAAAAGCCATTGTATGAGAAGTCAGAAACTTGAGTTTTTATCCTGATTCTACTTTTTTACTTCTGTATTCTTACATTTGAATAGGAAGGAGAAAAGGTAGGAAGGAATTAAAAATGATTGAACTCTTATGCACCATTAGGCAATTTCCTGGATGCTTCCTCACTTTATTAATAAAAGAACATTACTTTTTATATAAAAATATTATAACAGGGGAAGTAGGGATAATAGGTAACTTCATTGGAAAGAATGAATAAATGTTGAGTTGGGATGGGTATATAATTCACTGACTGTGCAGCTCAATATTGAAATTTTCTCTACTCTTATGATCTCAGCAGTCTGTGTGGCATTTCCATTGCTTTAGTTTTGCAGGTTGCATATGAAGGCCCAACAATATGCAGCTAGTGAGGACAGGAATAGGACTAGGGTCCGGGTCTACACAACTCTGAAGCCCGGCTCACTTCCCTTCTCCTCGCTGCCTCTGCCAGCCATCTGCACGCTGACAGTTCTCTACTCTGATCTGGTCTAGATTTCTTCCACTGAAAATGAAAGGGCATCTGTGGCTGTCTCAACACTGTCTGTGATAATGATAACATTAAAATATGTATATGTAACCATGGTCAACAAGGACAAGGTTGAAAGAGAAGTAGCAAGAGTTTGCAGGTGCCAAAAGATTTCCTTGGAAGATTCTGGGGCTGCAACTATCCTGGCCCAAAACCCTCTTTGGAAGAGACATTTGCCTCTTTGGAAGAGAAATGTGATTCTCATCACATTTGTGGTAGGTTATATATGGGCTCTCATAGTTGACAAATGTGAACAGGAATTTTCAGAGTGGCCAGCTGCTGTAGGTGTGGGTACCCATAATAGATTCCTATAAGGGTCTACAGCCCAGTATATATGCTACAGCCGAGTATAGGCCTTTGAAAATATGTAGCATGAAAGTGTGGAAATAGAGCTCCTCCCACTGCACACACTATTGCCAAGCCCTCCAAGCTGGTGATTACATGCTCTATCACTAACACATTAGAAGTTAAGGGTGCAGATGCAGTAGCTCATGTAAGTGTATGCTGCTGTTTCTAGTTTTGTCACACACCTACCTATTCAGGGGCTTATTTTTGTTTTTTAAAATGATATTGAGGAATAGTCCTTATTTAATAAAAGCAATGTTCTCAGCTTGTTTGATTCTTTTAAAAGCTTCAAAGAGTGAAACCAGGGTGGCGAAGTTCAAATGTAGGAATACAGAAGTAAAAAAAGTAGGATAGCAGTTTTACAAATTTTTAAAGCCTCTATGTATAAATTACATTCTATTTGGGTGTTCATATATGAATATGTATGTGTATGTACATACATATATAGCTTATAAAGACACCATGGCAGAGTGGGAGAAGTCATGCCTAAGGCATCAAAAAACTTAGGTAATAGTATTCAGCTCTGAGACTTTGAACCAGGCACTTGATCTCTGAGTCTCAGTCTGCAGATCTGAAAAAGGCTGTCATGAGCACAAAATGGGAAAATGAAGGGGCCCTCTCTTTGGAAAATATACATCTCCCTGCAAAAGTAAGTGGTGTGATGGCTAGAGGGTGTATCATCTGCAATTCCCCATAGTGATTTTCCTGAGGTCATGATTTCCAGATTCTTTAGGCTGAACTGCACATAGCTAATGCAGGTATGTCACCTGTGATCAGGCATGACCTCAGATAAAGCACAGGTTATATGGTTTGGCTGTGCCCCCACTCAAATCTCAACTTGAATTTTATCTCCCAGAATTCCCATGTGTCGTGGGAGGGACCCAGGGGGAGGTAACTGAATCATGTGGCTGGTCTTTTCTGTGATATTCTTGTGATAGTGAATAAGTCTCATGAGATCTGATGGTTTATCAGGAGTTTCTGCTTTTGCTTCCTCCTCATTTTCTTTTGCCGCTGCCATGTAAGAAGTGCCTTTTGCCTCCGGCCATGATTCTGAAGCTTCCCGAGCCATGTGGAACTGTAAGCCCAATTAAACCTCTTTTTGTTTCCAGTTTCAGGTATGTCTTTATCAGCAGCATGAAAACAGACTAATACAGTAAATTGGTACCAGTAGAGTGGGGCATTGTTGAAAAGATACCTGAAGATGTGGAAACTGACTTTGGAACTACGTAATATGCAGAGGCTGGAACAGTTTGGAAGGCTCAGAAGAAGACAAGAAAAGGTGGGAAAGTTTGGAACTTCCTAAAGACATGTTGAATGGCTTTGCCCAAAATGCTGATAGTGATGTGGATAATAAGATCCAGGCTGAGGTGGTCTCAGGTGGAGATGAGGAACTTGTTGGGAACTAGAGCAAAGGTGACTCTTGTTACATTTTAGCAAAGTGACTGAGTGGCATTTTGCCCCTGCCCTAGAGATCTGTGGAACTTTGAACTTGAGAAAGATGATTTAGGGTATCTGGCGGAAGAAGTTTCTAAGCAGCAAAGCATTCAATAGGTGACTTGGGTACTGTTAAAGGAATGCAGTTTTAAAAGGGAAACAGCATCAAAGTTCAGAAAATGTGCAGCCCCACTATGCTATAGAGAAGAAAAACCCATTTTCTGGGGAGAAATTCAAGCTGGCTGCTGAAATTTGCTTAAGTAGCAAGGAGCCGAATGTTAATCCCCAAGACCATGGGGAAAATGTCTCCAGGGCATATCAGAGGTCTTCATGGCAGCCCCTCCCATCATAGGCCTGGAGGCACAGGAAGAAGAAATGGTTTCGTGGGCCGGGCCCAGGGCCCCCATACTAGGGACTTGGTGCCCTGTGTCCCAGTCACTCCAGCCTTGGATGCAAGGGGCCAATGTAGAGCTTGGGCTGTGGCTTCAGAAGGTGGAAGCCCCAAGCCTTGGCAGCTTCTATGTGGTGTTCAGCCTGTGGTTGCACAGAAGTCAAGAACTGAGGTTTAGGAACCTCCGCCTAGATTTCAGAAGATGTAGGGAAACGCCTGGATGTGTAGGCAAAAGTTTGCTGCAGGGGCGAGGCCCTCGGCTAGGGCAATGCAGAAGGGAAATGTGGGGTGGGAGCCTCCACACAGAGTCCCACACAAAGTCCCTACTGGGGCACTGCCTAGTGGAGCTGTGAGAAGAGGGCCACCATCTTCCAGACCCCAGAATGGTAGATCCACTGACAGCTTGCACAGTGTGCCTGGAAAAGCAGCAGACACTGAATGCTAGCCTGTGAAAGCAGCTGGGAGGGAGGCTGTACTCTGCACACCCACAGGGGCAGAGCTGCCCAAGACCATGGGAGCCCACCTCTTGCATCAGCATGGTCTGGATATGAGACCTGGAGTCAAAAGAGATCATTTTGGAGCTTTAAAATTTGACAGCCCCACTGAATTTTGGACTTGCATGGGTCCTTAACTCCTTTGTTTTGGCCAATTTCTCCCATTTGGAATAGCTGTATTTACCTAATACCTGTACCCCCATTACAGGAAATAACTAGCTTGCTTTTGGTTTTACAGGCTCATAGGTGGAAGGGACTTGCCTTGTCTCAGATGAGACTTTGAACTGTGGACTTTTGGGTTAATGCTGAAATGAATGAAGACTTTGGGGGACTGTTGGGAAGGCATGATTGGTTTTGAAATGTGAGGACATGAGATTTGGGAGGGGTTAAGGGTGGAATGATATGGTTTGGCTGTGCTCACATCCAAATCTCAACTTGAATTGTATCTCCCAGAATTCCCATGTGTTGTGGGAGGGACCAAGTGGGAGGTAATTGAAATACAGGGGCTGGTCTTTCCCATGCTATTCTTGTGACAGTGAATAAGTCTCACGAGAACTGATGGGTTTATCAGGGGTTTCTGCTTCTGTTTCCTCCTCATGCTCTCTTGTTGCTGCCATGTAAGAAGTGCCTTTTGCCTCCTGCCATGATTCTGAGGCCTCCCCAGCCGTGTGGAACTGTAAGTCCAATTAAACCTCTTTTTGTTCCCAGTTTCTGGTACGTCTTTATCAGCAGCATGAAAATGGACTAATACAACAGGTCTATATACAGCACTCTACTCTCCATTATAAACAACTTCCAAATTCCTTCCTTATATCTTAATTTATAAGCAATTAAGTTGATCCTTGCTTTATAAAAGTTCACTTTGAACATAAAAGTAGGTAACGTGAAAATTTTTGCACCAAATCAAGAATTCTGGCCATACTTCATGAACTTCAAAATCTGGCAAGATCAGGCTCTTGGGAGAAATCATTTGCAGTCATTTTTGATAGCATTTTAAATAGGAGATTTTGAAGATGGCAGACAAGAGGCAGGACTAGCTTGCAGATCCCACTTGGGGAGACAGCAGCTTGTGGAGACTCATATCATGAACTTTTGCTCCAAGAACTACCACAGGCACATACCAGGAAGGCCGAGAGAATCCATAGACCTTTTGAAGAAACTGGATCACCGGTACAGACTCCCTGAGACATGAAAAACTGACGACAGCTGATGTGCTCTCGAAAGTGCCACCTCCTGGCTGGAGGCCAACCAACACAAAACCAGGGCAGTAAACAGAAACATAACCAAGGAATCACAGAGTCCGCTTCACTCCCTAGCTACCTCCACTGGAGCAGGTGCTGGAATTCATAGCTGAAAGACCTGAAGATGTATCACATCACAGGACTCTTTGCAGATATTCTCCAGTACCAGCTTGGAGCCCGGTAGGTCTGCTGGGAGACTAGACCCAGAAAAGCAAAAATGATTACTACTGTTTGGCTTTCAGGAAGCCCCATTCTTAGGGGAAACAGGAGAACACCACGTCAAGGGAGCACCCCATGGGGCAAAAGAATCTCACAGCAGCCCTTGAATCCCAAATCTCTCCTTTGACATAGCCTACTCAAATGAGAAAGAACCAGAAAAACTATTCTGGTAATATGACAAAACAAGGTTCTTTAACACCTCCAAAACATCATACCAGCTCACCAGTAATAAATCCAAACCAAGATAAAATCTCTGAATTGCCAGAAAAAAATATTCAGATTAATTATTAAGCTAATCAAGGATGCACCAGAGAAAGGTAAACTCCGACTTAAAGAAATAAAAAACATGATAGAAGATATGAATGGAAAATTGTTCAGTGAAATAGATAGCATAAATGAAAAACAATCACAACTGAAAAATCAAGGACACACTTAGAGAAATGCAAAATCCACTGGAAAGTCTCAGTAATAGAATCAAACAAGCACAAGAAAGAATTTCAGAGCTTGAGGACAAGGCTTTTGAATCAACCCAATCCATCAAAGGAAAAGAAAAAAATAATTAAAAAAATGAACAAAGCTTCCAAGAAGTTTGGAACTATGTTAAACATCCAAACCTGAAAGTAATTGGGGTTCCTGGGGAAGAAGAGAAATCTAAAAGTTTAGAAAACATATTTGAGGGAATAATCGAGGAAAACTTCCCTAGCCTTGCTAGATATCTAGACATCCATTTACAAGAAGCTCAAAGAACACCTGGGAAATTCATCACAAAAAGATCATTGCCTAGGCACATAGTCGTTAGGTTATCTAGAGTCAAGACAAAGCAAAGAATCCTAAGAGCTGTGAGGCAAAAGCATCAGATAACCTATAAATTAAAACCTATCAGATTAACAGCAGATTTCTCAGCCAAACTCTTTTTTTAAAAAAAAAAAAAAAACACTGATTTACTTTTTATTCAGAGCTTATGAGATGTTAGATGACGAGTCAGTTATCTCCTGAATGAGTTCAACCTTCACAAAGGACAATTATTTTGGTATAAATTATTGTTTCTTAAAATCTTCCAATAGAACATTTTCAAAATAAACTTCACTAATTTACATTAAGTAAAGCAAAAGTAACATAGACAGTCAATTATCTACCTGTGTATACACCACTACTCACACATATTAATATTAATACAAACATTTGCATTGTGCCTCTTCAGAATCACACATAAAGAAAAACAAAAGCAAAGACAAAGAGTTTAAAATATAAGGGCAGATAAGCAGATAATTACGTTAAAAAGACAATATTATTAGCAAATTCATAATATCAGGTTTGAAAAGGATCTATGTTTCTTTTTCTATAGTAGCGTATTAGTTTGTTCTCACACTGCTGTGAGGAAATACCCGACTGGATAATTTTTAAAGGAAAGTGATTTAGTTGACTCACGGTTCTGCAGGGCTGAGGAGACCTCAGGAAACTTACAATCATGGCAGAAAGCAAACGAGAAGCAGGCACCTTCTTTACAGGGTAGCAGGATAAAGTGAGTACAAGCAGGGGAAATACACATGCTTATAAAACCATCAGATCTCATGAGACTCACTCACTATCATGAGAACAGCATGGGTGAAACTATTCCCATGATCAAATTACATCCACCTGGTACCGCCCTTGACACATGGGGATTATGGAGGCTACAATTTGAGGCAGGATTTGGGTGGGGAAACAAAGCCAAACCATACCAAGTAGTGTTTTAATTTGTGTTGTCAGACTTAAACAGCTGCCAGTAATGTGTCCTGCTTTAATCAATCACTCATGACCTTATAAAAATGACCTACACTTTTATCAAGTCACTAAGCCTGTACCAAACCTACGTATTCACAGACTCTACCAATACTTTTACCAATTGACACCTATAATCAAAGTAAAGTTTTGAAACTGCTATCTAGGATAGTTTTATCTTTTCTATGTTTTTGAAATTAAATTATTAATCTCAGCCAAACTCTTATAAGCTAGAAGGGATGGATAAATTTCTGGAAATATACAACCCTCTTAGAGGTCCAATTTGTAGCCTCCTTAAACAAAGCAATTATCAGTCAAAAATTTTGTATCCAGCAAAACTAAGCTTCATAAATGAAGGAAAGATACAGTCTTTCCCAGGCAAACGAATGCTGAGAATTTGCCACTACCAAGCCAGCACTACAAGAACTGCTAAAAGGAGCTCTAAATCCTGAAACAAACCCTTGAAATACACCAAAAATAGAACCTACTTACATTATAAACCTCACAGGACCTATATAACAATAACACAATGAATAAAGTATTCAGGCAACAAATAGCACAATGAATAGAATAGCACCTCACATCTCAATACCAACATTGAATGTAAATGACCTAAATGCTCCACTTAAAATATACAGGGAGAAAGGATTAGAATTTACCAAGCAAGTTTCTGCTGTCTTCAGGAAACTCAACTAACACATAAGGACTCACATAAACTTAAGGTAAAGGGGTAGAAAAAGATTTTACATCCAACTGAATACTAAAAGTGAGCAGGAGTAGCTATTCTTATATCAGACAAAACAAACTTTAAAGCAAATGCAGTTAAAAAAGAAGAAGAGGAACATTATCTAATGATAAAAGAACTAGTCCAACAGGAAAATATCAATTCTAACTATATATATAATCTATAACATATGTATTCTAACTATATATATTATATATAACATATATATTCTAACTATATATATAATACATATGTATATATAATGATAAAAGGACTCTAGTCCAACAGGAAAGTATCACAATCCTAAATATATATGCACCTAACACTGGAGCCCCCAAATTTATAAAACACCTAACACTGGAGCTCCCAAATTTCTAAAACAATTGCTCCTAGACCTAATAAATGAGATAGACAGCAACACAATAATAATGGGAGACTTTAATACTCCACTGACAACACTAGATAGGTCATTAAGACAGAAAAAAACAAAGAAACAATGGACTTAAACTCTATCCTATGACAAATGGACCTAACAGATATTTACAGAACATTCTACCCAACAACTACAGAATATACATTTTGTTCATCAGTACATGGAACATCCTCTAAGACAGATCATATTATAGGCCACAAAACAAGTCTCAGTAAATTTAAGAAAACTGAAAATTATATCAAGTACTTGCTCAGATCACCATGCATCACAGTTGAATTTGGAAATCAACTCCAAAAGGAACCCTTGAAACCATACAAATACAGGGAAAGTAAATAACCTTCTCCTGAATGATTGTTGGGTCAACAATGAAATCAAGATGGAAATTTAAAAATTCTTTGACTGAATGACAATAGTGACACAACCTAGCAAAACCTCTGGGATACAGCAAAAGTGGTGCTAAGAGGAAAGTTCATAGCATTTAAATGCTTACATCAAAAAGTCTGATAGATCTCAAATAGGCAATCTAAGGTAACAACTCAAGGAACTGGAGAAATGAGAATAATCTGAACCCAAACCCAGCAGAAGAAAAGAAATAACAAAGATCAGAGCAGAACTAAATGAAATTGAAACAACAACAATAACAAAACAATACAAACACTAAATGAAACAAAAAGCTGGTTATTTGACAAAATAAATAAAATGGATAGATCATTAGCGAGATTAGCCAAGAAAAGAGAAAAGATCCAAATAAACTCAATTGCAAATGAAACAGGAGACATTACAATGGATACCACAGAAATACAAAAGATTATTCAAAGTTACTATGGACACTTTTACGTGGATAATCTAGAAAACCTAGAGGAGATGGATAAATTTCTGGAAATATACAACCCTCTTAGATTAAACCAGGAAAATATAAAACCTCTGAACAGACCAATAACAAGCAGTGAGACTGAAATGCTTAAAAACAAAATTGCCAACAAAAAAGTCCAAAACCACATGGATTCATAGCTGAATTCTATCAGACATTCAAAGAAGAGTTAGTACCAATCCTATTGACACTATTCCAAAAGATGGAGACACAGTAAATTCTCCCTAAATCATTCTATGAATTCAGTATCGCCCCACCCAACACCAAAACCAGGGAAGAACATAGCAAATAAATAAAACTACAGACCAATATCCCTGACGACATAGATGCAAAAATCCTCAACAAAATACTAGTGAACCAGATCCAACAGCATATCAAAAAGATAATTTACCATGATGAAGTAGGCTTCATACCAGGGATGCAGGGATGGTTTAACATGTGTAAGTCAGTAAATCTGATAAACCACATAAACAGAATTAAAAATGAAAATTACATGATCATCTCAATAGACACAGAAAAAGCATTTGACAAAATCCAGCATCACTTTATGATTAAAACCCTCAGAAAAATCAGCATAGAAGGGACGTACCTGAGGTAATAAAAGCCATCTATGACACATAGCCAACATTATACTGAACAAGGAAAAGTTGAAAGCATTCTCCCTGAGAACTGGAACAAGACAAGGATGCCCACTTTCACCACTTCTACTCAACATAGTAGTGGAAGACCTAGCCAGAGCAATCAGAAAAGAGAAAGAAATAAAGTGCATCCCAATTGGTAAAAAGGAAGTCAAACTGCGGCTATTTGCTGATGATACAATCCTAAACCTAGAAAACCCTAATGACTCATCCAAAAAGCTCCTAGAATTGATAAATAAATCCAGCAAGGTTTTAGGATACAAACCTAATGTACACAAATCAGTAGCTCTGCTATATACCAACAGTGACCAAGTTGAGAATCAAATAAAGAACTCAACCCATTTCAGAATAGCTGCAAAGAAAACTACAAAGCACTGTTGAAAGAAATCATAGATGATACAAACAAATGGAAACACATCTCATGTTCATAAATGGGTATAATCAATATTGGAAAAATGACTATATTGCCAAATGCATTCTACAAATTCAGTACAATTCCCTTTAAAATACCAATACCATTCTTCACAGAACTAGAGAAAACAATCTTAGAATTCATATGAAACCAAAAAAGAGCCCATGTAGCCAAAGCAAGATTAAGCAAAAAGAACAAATCTGGAGGCATCACATTACCCAACTTCAAACTATACTATAAAGCCATGATCACCAAAATAGCATGGTGCTGGTATAAAAATAGGCACATAGACCAATGAAACAGAATATAGAACCCAGAAATAAAGCCAAATACTTACAGCCAGTTGATCTCTGTGACAAAGCAAAACAAACAAACAGAAAAAAAACAAAAACAAAAAACCATACAGTGGAGAAAGGACATCCTATTCAACAAATGGTACTGGGATAATCGGTAAGCCACATGTAGAAGAATGAAATTGGATCCTCATCTCTCACCTTATAGAAAAATCAACTTAACGTGGATCAAATATTTAAATCTAAGACCTGAAACCATAAATATTTGTGATGGTTAATACTGAGGGTGAGTGTCAACTTGATTGGCTGGAGGGATACAAAGTATTAATCCTGGGTGTGTCTGTGTGGGTATTGCCAAAAGAGATTAACATTTGAATCACTGGGTTGGGGAAGGCAGATCCACCCTTAATCTGGTGGGTACAATCTAGTCAGCGTCCAGTGAATATAAATCAGGCAGAAAAATGTGAAAAGGAGAGATGGGCCTAGCCTCCCAGCATACATCTTTCTCCCATGCTGGATGCTTCCTGCCCTCAAACATAGGACTCCTAGTTCTTCAGTTTTGGGACTCAAACTGGCTCTCCTTGCTCCTCAGCTTACAGACAAGGACCTTGTGATCATGTAAGTTAATACTTAATAAACTCCCCTTTAGTACTATTAGTTCTGTCCCTCTAAAAGAACCCAGACTAATACAATAACCTAGAAGATAACATTGGAAAAACCCTTCTAGATTTTGGCTTAAGCAAAGACTTCTTGACCAAGAAGTCAAAAGTAAATGCAGCAAAAACAAGGATAAATAGATAGGACTTAATTAAACTAAAAAGCTTCTTCACAGCAAAAAAAAAAAAATCAGCAGAATGGAAGAAAATCTTCACAACGTATACCTCTGACAAAGGACTAATATCCAGAATCTACAAGGAATTAAAACAAATCAGCAAGAAAAAAAAAATCTCATCAAAAAGTGGGTTAAGGACATGAATAGACAACTCTCTAAAGAAGATAGAGAAATGGCCGACAAGCATATGAAAAAATGCTCAACATCACTAATTATCAGGGAAATGCAAATCAAAACCACAATGTGATATCAACTCACTCCTGCAAGAATGGCCATAATAAAAAAATAATAAAAATAAATAGATGTTGGTATGGATGTGGTGAAAAGGGAACACTTTTACACTGTTGGTGGGAATGTAAATGAGTACAACCACTATGGAAAACAGTGTGGAGACTTTATAAAGAACTAAAAGTAGATGTACTGTTTGATTCAGCATCCTACCACTGGCTATTTACCCAGAGGAAAAGTCATGATATGAAAAAGATACGTGCACATGAATATTTACAGCAGCACAATTCACAACTGCAAAAATATAGAACCAGCCCAAATGCCCATCAATCAAGAAGTGGATAAAGAAAATGTGTGTGTGTGTATATATATACACACACATATATATACACACCATGGAATACTGCTCAACTATTAAAAGGAACAAATAACGCCATTCGTAGCAACCTGGATGGAATTGGAGACTGTTGTTCTAAGTGAAATAACTCAGGATTGGAAGACCAAACATCATGTGTTCTCACTAACATGTGAGAGCTAAGCTTTGAAAAGGCAAAGAAATAAGAAAGATACATTGAACTTTGGGGACTTGGGGGAAAAGGGTTGCGGGGGTGAGGGATAAAGGATGGTACAATGGTACAGTGTACACTGCTCGAGTGATAGGTACACCAAAATCTCAGTAGAGAATTTATTATGTAACCAAAGTCACCTGTTCCCCAAAAATCTATTGAAATACAAAATAAATTAAAAAATAAAATAAAATAAAATGAGATATTTTGATATAGACACAGATGTATGCTTCTTGTGTTTCAAGATTTTGGATTGATTTTAGAGCCACACATTCCTGGATTCAAAGCCTGGCTCCAATATATTCCATCAAAAGTGTAAGGAAGACAGAGAGAAGACTTTAATAGCCTAATGACCGAGGATGAAATTGAAAGAAAAATTATTTCAGGAACCCCTGCCAAAAGATGCCTTGTCTACACAATTGTAGGAATAGCTTTTTATCAAATCATTGAGAGAATTCCCTTCTATTAAGTTGTACAATATAACAAAAAAGCTTCTCAATTAAATTTATAAGTTGCACTAAAAACAAAACCAAAATTTCTCAAAGCAAAGAAGGGAAACTACAGATCAATCTTACTTATAAGTGTAAAAATTTTAAATCAAATGTTAGCAAAACAAAGTCCACCTTGTACAGAAAGAAGAGTCACAAGATCTTGTCAGGTTTTTTTCCCCCAGGAATGCAAAGATCGCTTATTATGAGAAATAGTTGTCAATCTAACAATCATATAAATAGACTTCTCATTCTGACTTAAGCTATGACTAAATATGGGACAGAAGGGCACTTCTCTAATATAATAAAGAATACACATGTGAAATAAATTTCTATGATATGTAATGCAGAAACATTAGAAGCTCTTCCTCACCATCCACAAAAATTGCTCTCATCAAGGTTACCAGACACCATGATCCATTTGGCTAAGTGTCACAGTCAAAGTCCTTCCCATAATTGAACCATCAAAAGCATTTGACAAGGCTGATCATTCTCTCCTCAACCTATTTTCCTTTTTGGCTTCGAAGACAACACACTTTCTTGGCTTACACCTACTACACTGGTCACTCCTTCCCAGTCCCTTTGCTAGTTCCTCCTCTTCTATCCAACTTTTTCACATGAGAGGGCTCTAGGGCTCAGTCACTGGTCCTCTTCTCTGTCTATACTTACTCTGTGGCTCATATCAAAAGGTCTTATGCCTTTAAATACTATGTATATGATGATGATTTCAAAATTAAAACTCTAATCTAGACAAGACTCTCAAACTCCAGACCTACTGATACACCTGACTACTTGACATTTTTTTCTTTTGGCTTGGGTGTCAAATAAACATTTCAATTTTAACCTGACTAACACTGAATTTTCCCCCAACGCATACTCCAGAATCTATACAACCTCACATACTCCAAAACTTAGAGTAGACAGTTTCCCTGTCTAAGTTGATGGCAACTTCATTTTTCAAGTTGCTTAGGCCAGAAACCTTGGAAGCATCCCCATCTCCTATTTTTCCCATACAGCCGACATGTAGAAAATCAATCCAGTTAGGGTCATTCAGAATATATGAACAATCTGACACCATCTCTATTCTTCCTGCTGTACCTTGATCTCTTATCTGAATTACTGTAATAGCCTCCTAACCTTCTGCTTGTGTCAATCCTCGCCCCCATGCCATCAAAGTCTATTTTTCTCATAGCAGAAACACCAATACTTTGCAAGTATAATTAGATCCATGTCCTGTAATTACTCTACAGAATAAAAGCCAATGTCCTTGCAATGGCTTACAGAGTTGCACAAGATCTCTCTGCTCCTTTACTCTGTGCTCCTTATTCGCTCTGTTTTAGCCCCACACTGGCCTCTGGCTGTTACTTAAAGACACCAAGTATGCTCTGCTTTGAAGTTTGCTCTAGCTGTTTCATTCACTTGGAATGCTTCTTCCCAGGAGTTCCTTCATTTTCTGCAAAATTTATTCATATTATCTTCTTGATGACTCTCATTCTGACCACCTCATGTGATACTGCAACCTGCCCCTGCCTCTGCACTTTTGATCTTTCTCTTCCTGTTTGTTTTACATTTTCCTTCTTTCCATATCCTTTATCACCTTAGAAAATTATCTATCTACCTATTGTCAATCACCTTCTTACCTATCTTTTCATCTTTATCCATCCATTCATCCGTCATCCATCCATCATCTCCCCAATTAAAATGTCAACAATTTGAGAGCAAAGATCTTTGCCTGGTTTGTTCATTGATGCATCCCAAGTGCTTAGAACAGGGCTTAGCACAAGAGGAGATACTCCATAAGTATTTGCTGAATGAATTCTTAATTAAGTTTGAAAAAATGCAAAGATGTCAGATATTAATAATACTCAGCATGCTTATTAAATAAGAAAAACATTTCTTGAAGGGATGCCAATTTTCTTCAAGTGGTTCTGCAGATTTACCAGAATTCCAGTTGAAATATCAATGGGCTTTGGGTGGGGGATTTTGTAAAATGATTCTAAAATTTATATTGAAAAGTACATGCATGAGAATATCAAAACATTTTTGAAAAAGAATTTGTTGTAAACCACAATAGTACTTAAACTAGAGAGCTACTGGAACTAATAAAATAACCAATAAAGCGAATTGAGAGCCTAAGTATCTTTAATTTAGTTTTTGATAAAAGTGACTTTTCAAATCAGCAGTGGAAGGAGGAATTATTCAGCAAAGATTGGTGAGTTAACCTGGCTAATTTTTTTTGGAAAACACCAGATACTTAATTCTAAAATAAAATTTGGATGGGTTGAAAAATTTAAACAAAAGTTTAAACTACTAAATTAGTTGGAGAAAACATAAGTCCTAGGTTATTCATTTTTGGGTAGAGAAATCCTTTCTAAGCATCATTTTATGAGAGAAAGCAATATACCAAAAGATTGGTACATTTTGCCACATAAAAATGAAATTATTAGTACAAAACTGAAAGGCGGATAAATTAGGAAAGTTACTGCTTTACATAATTAAGGATATTATACAGCATTCTATAGGATTTATAAGCAGTTCTTACAAATTAACAGAAAAGGATAAATAAGCCAAAAATATATTGTTCGAGGACATAAACTGACAACTTAAAAAAGAAATAAAATGGAAAGTTAAGCATCTAATAAATCACATACTTAATTAGTAATCAAATAACTAGAAATGAGAATAGCAAGCTATCTGTTTTTTTCCCCATCAAATTTGCAAGATTGAAAAAAACCCTAAAAGTTAGCATCATTGATGGGATGCAGGCTAATGGTCACTCTCACATGCTGTGCTGGAAGAGGAAAATGGTACCACAGTTGTCAGATTAATTTGGGGACATGCATCAAAAGCTTTAAACATGGGCATTATTTTTTGATGCAGCAATTTTAATATTAGAACCGGGTCTTACACATTAATTAAGCATATCTGCAAATATCTTACTACAAAGATGCTTACTTCAGCTTGGCATATACTAAAAAATGAAAAACAACAAAATATCACAAAATAGGTTATTAGTTAATGAAAATGTGGTACATCCATAAAATATTTTGGCCACTGAGATAATTTTTAACTAATGTTTTAATTAACGTTCACAATATAATGTTAAAGTGTCAAAATTAGGGTAAAAACAAAAATATTTAGAAAACTCATTCAAAATATGCATATACATACATGTAAAAAAGTCTAGCAGGGCACACACCAAGATGTTAATAATATGGCTATCTGAATTGTGGAATTATAATTCCTTTTGTTTTTGTTTTTGCTTACTTGTATTTCCTCATTTTCCATAATGAGCATATTTTCTTATATTAAGAAATAAAACACTACACATTTTCAAAAGGAAATATTATTTTTGAAGAATTGGCTATTCAGGTTTTTTTGTGGTTTCACACGAATTTTAGAATTGTGTTTTATACATCTATGAGAAAGACATTTGAAAATTTTGATAGGATTGCATTGAATCTGTAAATCGCTTTGGGTAGTATGGACTTTTAACCATATTAGTTGGCTTTCATTATAGACTTCAAAGCATGTTTTTTAATCCACATTTTCTGGCCAAGGTTTTCCAGCCTCTGCACTACTGACATTGAGGCCTGACAATTCTTTGTTCTGTGTATATGTGCAGGCCTGCCCTGTGCAAATTTAGCAGCATCCCTGGCCTCTACCCACTAATGCCAGCAACATCCCTTCTCCCACAGTTGTAACAACCATCTCCAGACATTGCCAAATGTCCCTTGGGGGTAGGGTTGCCAGATAAAAAACAGAAAGCTCGATTAGATTTTAATTTCATATAATAAATTTTTTTTTGTGTTAGTGTTTCCCAAATATTGCATGGGACAAGTGTATCCCAAATATTGCCAGTGACCTATTAAAAAAATTTGTTGTTTATCTGAATTTCAAATTTAACTGGGTGTCGTATCTTTTTATTTGCTAAAGTGTGAGGCAAATTGCTCCAGTTGAAAACCACCAATGTAGAGCAATAGTTATTTTCAGCTATTTTTTTTTTTTTTTTAATAGCTGAGGAACCTGGCTTGGGAAGGCAAATGCTTGGTCTAAGGCTATAGGGCAAGAATGGTGCAGAGATGAGATCTGAATCCTGATTACACATTCCCTCTTCCTTCCTTTGCCTAGAAGAACTATTCATCTTTATTCCTGAAGGGTTGAAACTGAGAGATAATCAAGACCAAGGCCACTTGACATGGGACTGTGCCCAGGGTTGCCAAGAAGTGGAGATGGCATACACTTTCTCTAACATGGTTCTTTGAAGGTAACTATTATTCCTCACTTAACAGATGGAAAATTGAGGATCAGAGAGTTTAAACAATGTTACTAGATTAACTAGTTAGTAAGTGATAGAGCTAGAATCCTAAAGCAGGTCTGACTTAATGCATACCTGACATTGCATTTCTGGCTGGTGTCCTTTACTTATTTATTCTCCCCCTCTTTCATCAATTAGGATTACCTGAAACCTTCTAGCTAGATTTTCTGGTTGTATCAAGATACCAGTTCTTTGATCTATTTTAATTTGGAAATCAGGAATAAAAGAATAAACTGGTCCAGAACTCTTTTAAAATACTATTTCTGACCGAAACCACATCATGAAATCATTTGATTTTCCTTTTGGATATGGTGCCTCCTAAATGAGGAGTCCATCAAAAGAGAGACAATGGTTAAGCTACAGCAATCTGCAGACTATGTATTAGCTTCTGGAAAATTAAAAATTGATTCTGTTATGCTTTTATTTTAAAGAAAATATAAGATGTTTTGGTTCTTTGTACACAACAGGATATTGCTGCTAAGAACTGTAGATAGTTTGGTAGAGAGTCATTAACTCCTATTCATCCTTCAATACCCAACTCAAATACTACGTTCTTTATGGAACTTTCATTGACCTCTTCCTCCTGAGGTAGAACTATTGTTTCTACATGTGGCTTTCCCTAGTACTTTGTATGTGCTTTGGTTCAGGTTTTTTTATGTGTATCCCCAATTATTTACCAGGATCATCTGTATGTATTAAGCATCTGTGGGGAAAGAAAGAAAGAATAAGATGAATATATATGCAAGAAACAAAGTAAAGATATTATTAAAAAATAAAATTAGCTCTTTTCTCAACTATTTTTGTACTTCCTTTTTCTCTCCCCAGTACCTAACGCCTTTCACATAACTCTTCAGTTACTTCCTGAGTTTTAGTTTCAGAGAATTTTGTCAGGAAGATATGTTAAAGCCTTGCAACTAAAAGTGTAGTTCCTGGACTAGCATCACCAGCATTACCTGAGACCCTGTTAGGAATGCAGATGCTCAAGGCCCAACCGAGTCCACTAAATCAGAATGTGTATTCTAATAAGACTTCTGGGTGACTTAGATACTCACTAAATTTCGGAGATGTCTTGCCTTATAGATCAGCAGCCTAGGAAAAGCGAATACACATGTATTGAAGTCCTTCATTTGGGGTACATGGCAAACATCACTAATCCATCACCATTTTTTTCTCTAAATTGAGGTGCAGCTTTAGAAGCTTCTTTGGTGAGGCACTTTCAATCAATTAGTCTGGAAGTCAGTTTGCCCTCCCAGATCTAGCCAACCCTCTCATTTTACCGATAAAGAAACTAAGGCTCAGAAAAGCAAAGTGATTTGGTAGATATCATACTGTTCCTTCACGCAGAGCTGGAATTAAAATACTAATCTCCAGCCTCATGGTCTTATGGTCTTCTTGTCACACCACGCTGGGAAGTTAAGCAGACATGGCTCGAACCAGGGCTTACAAATGACCTCTTTCTCATCATCCCAATGGGAGACCTAGATTACTTGTCACTGTCTTCTCAGTGTGTGTTTTAGAAAGAGCTTGATATTTGGAGTTAGAGCATTACAACTTAAACTGCCCCTAAACTTTAGATATCTCTCAATAGTTACAAAATTTTCTACTTAAGGGGAAGAAAGGGAGCACATTCTCTAGTACAGCTGAACTCTAGTATGGGGCCTCAGTGAAAAATAACCCATTCCATCTCTCCCCTACTCCAAGTTCAGTTGAACAAAATAGTTTCCAAGTTTTCCAGGAAACTCAATAATATAGTAATTCACCAGTGACTTTTGAAATGCCATCAAGCAAGCAGAAAGGATCCTTTAAAAATGCGAAGACCCCAAGGCCATCTTTCCCTGCCTATGTTCCCCACTCCTTGCTCTAATACATCTTTTCCAACCCTGTCTTAGCTTTAAAAAAACTAATGGCATTCATTGTTTATAAATGCCTCTGTTGATCTTTCCTATTTTGGTTCCTGACTACTAGTGGAAAAACTCTCTCTACTTCCCCCTCCCCTCACCCGCACTTGGCTTTAAAAATAGCAATTAGAGTTAGGTTGGCTGAGGGCCTTGTGGTTAGAGTCCACAGCCTTTGCCCTCTGGGTCACTGGTTCACATCCTAATACCATGGCTGGTAGACTTTTCTTCTCTTTCGTGTGTTTTGCTTAAAGTTTTGGGAGGAGGTATCCTCCTGGATGATCATTTTCTCACGACCATCTGGGAAACATCTGAACTTGATATCCCTGACCCCAGTATTAATAATATCTGCTACGCTGTCTTCTTCTCCTCTTTTCTGAAGTCTGCAGTGTTCACAATATCATGTGCTTTCTTCAGAATTGCTCTTCTAGCTCAAGGCTGAATAATTTGTATTGATCTTCAGGTCTCCAAAGAATGGACTGGCCAATTCACGCTCAACCCCCTTTCCCTATTTCCAGACTGCTTTCCTAGGAATTTGATATATGGTTAATATCAACCTGCTTTTCACACATAAAGATAGCTTTAATAATAGTGAACAGGTTTTAAGTCTTCTAGTCCACAAAGTGCTTTCACATGTATCACTTTAGTTGTCAGTAAATTCTATGATGTAGGTATTGTTATTTCTAACTCATTTTAAAGACACTTACATTGAGAGAAGGTAAATCAGTTGTCCAAGATCACTCGATCCACCAACCCTCTGACTCCTTGGCACGATCCTGCCTCTCTCCTGTCTCTTGCTGGTCTATATTTTGAGTTTGTTTGTTTGTGATGATCCACTTGCTGATGATCACCTGTGGCACTGTTGATGACCGTTAGGGGTACTGAACAAAGTTTTACTTTCTATGAATCCAGTGAGACAAAGTTCTTACTTCACCTTTGTTAGTTACTGGAGGTTTGAGCAAGTCAAACTAGGCAGCATGACCATGATTCTTCGGGCAATGAGGTAGTACAAGCATTCTTGAGAAAAGCAGTAATGTGATGCCGGTTTGCTTCCAGAAGAGATATGGCGGCAGTGTGTTAAGTGGATGAGGAGATGGAGAGAGAGGGAAATGACATAATTTAGGAAGTTCTTGAAATAATTCATATGAAATGTACTAAAGCCTGAACCAGGGTGGGAGCTGCGGGGAAAAGAAGTGGGTGCCGATGAGAGAGAAGCCACAAAAGTAGCGCTGACACTGTGGTCATGGAAGGGATTTCTCGATAAAGGGGCCAGGTAGCTGAGGATGAGGTGCCATCGGCCCTCAGAGGAGAGAGAACACCAGCGAAGTGGCAAGTTTTATTGAGGGAGGAGACACTTTGTCTCGCTGTAGATGTATTTAAGCATTTTGGCATCAAGAAGGCATGTGGGCAGCAAACTTTTGGCAGTCGATGTAATAGACTAGACCTCCGGAGAGCAGGGAGGCCTGCAGCAGCTTCGCAAGGTCCCTATACAGCAGGAAGCAAGGCAGTAAGACAGGGAAGAAGGAAAGTGCCTTGAAAGTTACTAATAACTGAGCACGACTGCATTTGAGTACTGGCTCATTTAAACTTGACAACACACCTATTAGATAGGTGTCTTTTTTCTGTCTTTTAAAATAAGAAAATAGATACTCAGAAGGTATTCCTTGAAATATCCTTACAAACATAAATATTAGGATAATCTCAGGCACAGTGATACAGTTCTTTCAGGTCAACAGAGTCAGGTTCGTTCATCGTCCTTCATCAGTTTTAATTATATGTGATTCTTGGCACTTCTCTTTATGACACTGGAAATGGGGGGATGGTGTCTGGATCTTAGATTGCAAAGGATCTGGTACAGGCTGAAGTGCATATGAGCCCTTTAAACCACAGTCTTGCTATGACAACAGAAACATACTTCCCTGACTGGAGGCAGGAGTGTTATGCACATGCGTGTACATTGTATGTATGGGCCTTCCTATGTTTATTTATCGTAATGTTGTTGAGGCAGGGACTGCAGGGTTGCCATACGCTTCTGCATTTTCTTCCCAAGGTATGCGTAACATGTGATAGAATGATACCTGCTTTGTTTCTGTGGTTGAACAATCAGACAGCGTTTGATAAGCTACGGAGAAAACACTTTAACAGGATTTAGCCATATATTTCTCTTCACTCTATCCTTAATAATTGGGTCACAGTGTAGACACACACACACACACACACACACACACACACCTGCCTGTTTCCCAGACATATACAAAGGACTGCCCTATTTTATACTACTGGCCCAGTTCTGTCATTTTACGATGTGGTATCCACTGTGGCTGCACAACCAAGAGGACCATTCTAAAGTAGGTCAGTGGAGCAGTCCCTGTTACGGCAGCTGAATGATAGTGCAGGATGCACATTTTCCAACTGGCCTCCCTCTTCTTTGTGTTTATAGCTGCAGATGTCCTATTCCTGTGGATTCCTAGCCTTTACACACAGAAGTAAGAATGAGTCAAAAGGCAGGCAGCCTCTCAACTTTGTCATGGCTTGGTCTGAACCTTAGGCAGGAAGGCAGGAAGGCAGGAAGGCAGGAATCAGCAATATCACAGGCGGGAAAAGGCTTTGCAGCTTCAAGTAAAGAAAACTCTTAAGTGCATCCAGGATTCATTGCTGTGTCTACTTTCTCTCCACCCCAAGCTTCACTCAAACTCCACCTCAGGTAATTTCTCCTCCTTTCCTTCTGACCTGGGCAATACTTTTATTTCTTCCTGGATGGAACAGGGATAAAATACATGAAACACAACTGGTCTCAGAAGAACATGAAAATATGTATTCAGAATATATGTGCTATGATATTACTGAATAGTATCAATTTGGTGACCTCTAGGGAATGACTAAAAATATAACAAAAGACCACCTTAAATGATCAGACATTCTCCCTTTTCTGGTCTATTATTTAGACACTGAAAATATGTTCCTGTGTACCACTTCTTTCTGCTAAGGTATGATCTGAAAAGGCTCCTAAAACACAAGTCTCTTTTTAGGGGCAGGAAAAACATTACTGTCCTGAAAGATCATCTCTACACAGTGGTTCAAGAAATCACCAAAGCACTTGCAAACATTATGGGCTGTAATTTGAGAGAGACAGCCTCTTTCCTTTGGCTGACTTAAAAAATATTCCCCCCTCCCTGAATTTGATCATTTAAGACTTCAGTTAGTTACTATTAGTAGTAAAATAAACAGTTTACAGGAAGGAAGGTCTGTATTTTTTTTCTTACACTGATAAGATAGAGGCAGTGTCTGACAACTTGGCAAATTTTTATTTTCTGGAAAGTTGTATGCATATAAAGATGTTCTCTTGCCACTTAGTCCCTTTCTCATTCTTAATAGTCATGAGATGTTTAAGGATGGGGTGGAGAGGGGAGATAGTATCCATGTCTTTCTAAGATTAGCATATATAGAAAAACAGATTTAGAGAAATATGTAGCAGTATTATGACCAAAGTCATTGAAATGAACTAGACTCTAACAGTTCCTTTGGCTTCCCAACTTCCACAAACTGGTACCCAAAATAGAGTTCAGACATCCTCCCATTAGCAATTTGGCTTTAGGACATTCCAGTTTGACCACCTGGATAGGGGGCTGGGTGGGATGGCCTTGGAAGGCCAGGGAGAGCACCAGGAGGCTTGTTGAGCCCACCTTGTCCACCTATAACTGAAGAGTCAGTCATGGAAGGAGGCCCCACAGGCCTTTGGCTTATAGTGGCAGGGGCTCCTCCTTTCTGCCACTTTCTAGGTAATGTCTATTCCCCTTTCCTTTGTTACCTCTCAGTCTCTCACTTGAATTTATGATGATGTCAGACTTGGTGTTCCCAGATATCAGTATAGGGCCCCTCACACAGTTGGTGCTTAGTCCATGTGTGATGGATAAATGATTATTGGAGTTAACTGCAATTCTACCTTCTTAATTCTCAGCATTTTGCTTTATGTATCATAAAAATGATCATAACTGTATTTTTGATGATAATATTTCTTGCTGGTTGAACACTCATTCACTCACTCAACAAATTCATGTTGGCCAACTATTAGGTGCTGGGCTTAGTACTAAGGACACTCCAGAGAACACAGCACATCATGGTGTCTGCCCTCTGGAATTTATGTTGTCACATTTGCCATGTGCCAGTTTATGTGACTGTATTACACAATCTGTCTCCTTTACCCCTTTAGACAATGCCATAAGGAAAGATATGCCTTGAAAAGTTATACTATGTTAAACAAAAGGCAATTATAAACAGCATCTGCTTTTGGTTGGCAATAAAATACAAGAGAATCGGATAGTATGATAAAGGAATCTAAAGAAGAAATTTTAAAAATATGCTGAAATGATGTGTGGGGTATAGGGAAGCAAAAAATAAAATTTCACAATCCAAATCCTTCGTAGAGGCAGTGAAGGACAGACCTGATACTGCAGCTGATTTAATTGCTAACATAAAGCAGCAGTGCCCGAGTCTTTAGGTTTTATAGACTAATATAAAAGGCAAGAATGTGCTAGTAACTTCAGTGAGAGCAAAGCAGACAGGGGAACAATGCTAAAGAGCAGATCTGCGTAAAGCCACCAGAAAGCCCTGAGTTGACCTCTGCTCACCAATCTGCCCCCACCTGCAAGAGACTCATTAGCTAAACTAGTGGAATCCACGGCAATTTACTCCCTTATGTATTTGCTACTCACATTTTCTTCTTGAAAAAATATTACTGAAAATAAACTTTGAGCAACTGAGAAACAAAACAAAAATAAGAGCTTAAGAGAAGGGAAGTTAAGTATAGCTAGAAGAGAAGATTTGAAATGTTCCCAACACAAAGAAATGATGAATGTTTGAAGTGATGGATAACTTAAATATCCTGATTTGATCATTAAACACTGCATGCATGCATCAAAATAACACACATAACTCCTAAATAGGTATAATTATTATGTACCAATGAAAAGGAAAGAAAAGAAGAAAAAGAACTGGGAAGTTATGTAGTAATAGAATAGAATGGTGGTGAGTATTGAAACCGGTTAAAGCTAGAAATATCTAACAAGATGTATAAATCTTGTTATAAAATTTGTATATATCTTAAGATTTATTCTCAATCAAAAGTATGAATTATAAAACACTGAAATAATAAAAACCTGGATTGATTTTTAAAATCTGGATTAATTTGCAAAAACAGGAAGTAGAAATACTATTGCTAGGGAGGTGGGAGTTGAGATGAAAAGTTTGGTAAATTTGTCTGGAATCACAGAGGAACAAAATACTATATTTATTTTTACTTTTTAATAATTTGAGAAATGTAGAATAAATAATGTGTTTAAAAATCCCAGAGGTAATTATTAGTAGAACATATTATATATCTGCCAACAGATGAGTAGCTATTAAAAAGAAAGAACATAGAAACCACATGTGAAATACTGTACACATACACAAAATGGAAGGAAACACAAGCTAGAAAGCATGTAAATCATAAGACAGAGGGGAAGCCAAATATTTCACTCATGATGAGAAATGCAAATCTTCTGTTTGTGAATAAAAATTCAGGTTGGGCAAAAAAGAAATCTAAAAACAAATTATGTTTATTTTCAAAAGAAGCACTTAGAGAACACGACAAAAAAGGTTGAGTGTAAATGTAGATAAAGGCCTATCAAGCAAACATAAAAAAAAACTAAGGTGGAAATATTATTATTAAAGTGGAATTAATGACAGAAGCTTTAAATGGGATGGGATGCCTCTGACCGGGTGCAGTGGTTCACACCTGTAATCCCAGAACTTTGGGAGGCCAAGGTAGGTGGATCACCTGAGTTCAGGAGCTCAAAACCAGCCTGGTCAACATAGTGAAACCCCATCTCTACTAAAAATACAAAAGTTAGCCAGCCATGGTGCAGGCACCTGTAATCCCAGCTGCTCAGGAGGCTGAGGCAGGAAGGAAGGAAACACAAGCCAGAATCGCTTGAACCTGGGAGGCGGAGGTTGCAGTGAGCCAAGATTGCGCCAAGGCACTCCAGCCTGAGCGACAGAGCGAGACTCTGGATAGGATGCCATTTTATTTGGGTATGGATATAATTCACAGTGAAGATATCCCTGTTATGACCTTCATGCACCAAGTATCTTTGCATTAAAATATGCAACACAAAGGAGAAATGAAGAGAAACATGACAGATGAGGGAAGAGGGTCTCTGTGTCAGGCTGCCTTTTGGGCAGGCTGGAGCCTTGATATACTTGGGAGTGACTTTTAGAAAAATCAGAAAATTTTTCCATATTGTTCTATTTTTGTTTAAATTTGCTTCCATTGCTGTTGTTTTTATTTGAAGGCAAACTGTTTTTTCCCCATTTACTAACAACTGTTTTAAAAACACTCATTGTGTGCCAGGTGTATGCTGTATAGCTGCAATGGGAATAGGCACATAAATTACAGCTGGCTGTATCTTCGAGGCGCTTACCAAAGTCTACACTGTCAATAACATGGAAATTCAGAGAAAGTAAGTGATCACCACAGAATTGGATAAAGCATTTTAATTGGGTCTTGATAGATGTAGGACTGGATTGATGGAGAGAGTAGGAAGGAAGGACATTCAGGTGTTCCAGTAGGAAGAGCCAAATGCTGGGGAACTAAAAATGGGCCCAGAGAATAGTATTAGGACCTTCCATGGATACGTGAATATTTGTGGGAGAGCAGTGGAAAATACGATCACAAGAGCAGTCCTCCTCACTTCCTCTTGTCCTGTCTTCTCTTTCGATGGCAGCTCAAGGATTTTTTAAGATGACATGCAATGCTCCAGAGCACAGCAGTATCCCCTAACGAGTATCACTTCCATTTCTGTGTGAGACTCTAGGATATGTCCTCCTTGAAGTCTACCAGCATCAATTTTTGCTCAATCTCTGCTGGAAGGATTGTGGTTTAGTGTTTCATTTAAGTAATTTTCAATGAGCGATTTCTTAAAATACACAGTACTTGGCAGCAGGCATAAAATTTCAGAAAAATAATAGCAGACGCTAACTTAAAAGTATGTTGTGCTTTTTTTAGCTGAAAGGTGCTATGTACAAGCCGTATATCCATGTGTTCCATTTATACTTAATAATCTCTGTGAGAACACTGGATGGACCCTATATTGAAGTCTTAACAACTCTTTAATGAATCTGCCCTTGCGAGAGTTAGAAATTCTCTCTGAATTATGTATATTAAAGAGATACATGCCAAACTGTGTTCAATAGCAGCCAAATGGAATTACGGAAAAGTAGCTGTTGCTAGAGAACTCCTTAGTTACAATCCATTTGCCCCACTGCCTCCGTTCTCCACTGAGAACACCTGGATTGTTTTCAGGATGGCAGGATTTCAAAATGCTAATGTGTGCTGTGAATATCCAAAGGGGGTACACCAGACAGCATTTGCCAAGCACATAGTTTATCCTCTCCTCAAATCCACAGAGCCTACATCAATATTCTTTCTTTCTTTATTTTTTTTTAAGAGATGAAGTCTCACTCTGTTACTCAGGTTGGATGGAGTACAGTGGTGTGATCATAGCTCATCGTAGCCTCAAACTCCTGGGCTCAAGTGATCCTTCTTCCTTAGCCTCCTGAGTAGCTGAGACCACAGGTGTGTGCTACTATGACTGGCCAACTTTATTCTATTTAATTTTATTCATTTTATTTTATTTTTTTAGAGACTGGGTCAGAAGTGGGGGAGTTCACTGCTTTGCCCAGGCTAGTCTTAAGCTCCTAGCCTCAAGCTATCCTCTTATCTTACCTTTCCCAGTAGCTGAGATTACAGGTGCAAGCCACTGTGCCCAGTGGAGGCTACTTTTGAAACTGCTTTAAGAAACTGCTCTTTTTAGTGTCTTGAACTCTGCCTCACAGTATCATCTGTCATTTTGCAGGTGAGGCTCCAAGTGAGTTTAAACGTTCTTCCAGATGAGATCTTTTCAACTATTTTAAGATAATAGTTTTCAAAGTCTTTTCCAGGCCAAACATTGCCACCTCTTGCAAACATTCCTGATCTGCTGGGTCATCATCTCCTTAGCATGATTATGTTTCAGCTTTACTTATTTTCACTTAAAATTCCGTGACCAGGCTGGGTGCAGTGGCTCATGCCTGTAATTCAAGCACTTTGGGAGGCCGAGGTGGGCAGATCACTTGAGGTCAGGAGTTCAAGACCAGCCTGGCCAACATGCGAAACCCCATCTCTACTACAAATACAAAAATTAGCTGGGGACAGTGGCACCTGCCTGTAATCCCAGTTACTTGGGAGGCTGACGCAGGAGAATTGCTTGAACCTAGGAGATGGAGGTTGCAGTGAGCTGAGATCGTGCCATTGCATTTCAGCCTGGGCGACAGAACAAGACTCCATCTCAAAAAAAAAAAAAAAAAAAAAAATCTGTGACCACAATCAGTAGAATTCTCTCAAGTGGGCCGAACGTGCAAAGAGAGAAATGAACTATTTGCATCTGTTGGACCAGACATTACACCGCATTTTTTGTCCTCTAGTAGTAAAGAAGCAGCTAAGTTCTGGACACCCGAGATTAATAATTGCATTGGACAAACCACTGAGTTCTGGGTGCTGCATTTTAATATGGAAACATACTATGGCTCAAAGGAGAGTATCTATGTGAAACATTAAAAATAAAAGTTTTAGAGAGAATTTGTATTTTATTATTTACAAACTGTACAGCTCCTAAAACAACTTCAATTAAGTGATGGACAGAACCTTAGAGATGCAATTCCATTCTAAGAATTCACAGAGTTGACATTTATTTTTTAATATTTCCCTTGATCTTTGTTTGGCCTTTCTTGCCAAGAGACAACTTCATTGATGAGCAAACATTGATTTGTCTTTTTAGTTCAATGTCTGTATGTATATGTGTGTATGTATGTGTGTGTGTGTGTGTGTGTGTGTGGTGTGTATACATATATATTTTTTCCATTCAAAGTTTGGTTAATGGCTTGTGGCTTTGTCGAGCAATGGGATGAGGTCAGAATAGGTCAGAAAACAACTTAATTGTCAAATAACAGCACAGCAGGAAGGCCTGGGACTCAGTGTAATGTAGTATTTTCTCATGTTATATTATTCATTATAATGGCAATATAATGTTTTAGGTACAGCAATTGCAAGGTTCATCTGCATTTTAAATTTGTTCCTAGTGGATTATGCTTCATCTTGTAGCATCAAAGTATGTTTATAGATATAGTGGAGCCTTGTCCTGATCTTATTTCCCATTCTAGTGCTGTGAGTGTTGGCAGCCAATGACTCACAGATGCCCCCCTTTTTCTTTCCAGGGGGCTGTCCTTGGCCAAGTGGGATGCTCCTTGCCTGGAATGCCGCACTCTCACTACTTCCTGGGGGCAGGCCTGGCTAGTGACTGAGGGACAGAAATGTACAAAGCCTAGTCCTTTGTCTGAAGGTGGGACCACTCGGTGGAATTAGTCTGAAGCAGATTCCAGGTGAGACCACACCCTTGCTTAGCTACTCCCCCCGCCTCTCCTGCTTCTTTGACTCTCCTTCTGCTGAGCGCACTCCCCACAACAAATCTCTTTCGTAAGAGGCCCCATCTCAGGCCCTGCTTCTAGGGATGCTTTCCTAAGCCATTGCCATTATTATTTCCCCCAATGGATGCTAGTTATGAAAGTGAATGATTCTTTGTGCAGCAACTGTATAAAGAAACTTGAAATTTTAGGCAATGAAATACATTTTTCGAAATATCTGTTTAGAAAATATGACTCGGTTTAATATGCTGTGTCTTCTAAGTGAATTTGAATTAAAAACATTTAGTTAATTTAAAAATAGTTTTCAAAACAAGATATCTGGCAATAAACAGAATGGAGTCCCTCAGAAACATCTCCTTATTTGATGAAGTAGACCCACGCATTGAGTTAGTTATATTAATAGTACATGTTGACTTGTCGAAGTCTTTGAAATTTCAATGAGATGCAGATTATCACACAGATTTAATGCTTTCCTGAAATGAGTCATTGTAGACAGTTAATTCAATGTAAGATAGAATGCCATAAATGGAATACATTTAGGTGATACACAGTGAAGCTGAGTTCTCCCACCCCTAACCATCATTGTCAAGGCCTAAGAGTGGATCTGCTTGGTGGAAGAAGTGTGTTCCTCTAGCCAAGTACAAGAGACAGCTCAGAATTCTCTTAGACTAAGACTCAATATTGAGTCCCAGTGACTCAAAGGCACGGGCATTCAGCGTTGAGGCTGACAGACACACCTAACTGCCTATTTCATGTCTTCGTGAAAAGCTGGGTTGATCATCTTTGGCTTGCTTATGTGACCAAAATTTCAGGGAAAGGATAGCTAAAGAGGTGATCATAAAGGGTATCAATGTGTTGAAGGCAAGGTTAGGTTAGCTGGAGGGCATGCCATGGTGCCTGCTAAACACAACAACTCTGAGAACCTGGTAAATAGCAATTTCAGGTGTCAAGTTCAAGGGCAAAGGCCTAGCTGGCAATAAGAAGCTAAGGAAATTAGAAATGGATGGGCAGTGAATGAGGCTGGGGTCTTGGTCTACTTTTATTGATCAGGGATCTTATGGCAAAGGTGAGGACTTGCCATCTTCAAGGCACAGCTGTCAGGAAGGCACAAACGTGAGTCCCTGTAAACTGAACTGTGAGTGTACATGAAGGATGTCAGGTTCATTTTATTTTTAAAGAAGTATCTGTCAGTTGGAAAAAGCGCAGATGAGGTTTGATTCTTCTTGGCTATCATTATACAACCTTTGGTTCCCAGGTGAAAGGAAAAAACAAACAACTTTAATATCTTTTCTGAGATGTCATTCTAAGGTGATAACAGCAGGTGGTCTTTCCCTAAAATCTAGAATATGAGGATAACCTGTGGCTTGAAGGAAACAAATCTTTAGGTAATCCATGTGGAGACAGAAAGCTATGTCTGAAGGGTGAAGAAAGAGAGAGAGGCAGATCAGTTGTGCTCCATTATCAGATAATTAAAACACTCTATGTATTGTTTTAGGAAGTTACAGCATACACCAGCCCCTACTTACCTTCATTTCTCTTCCTCTTCTCAGCTCCTTCCTTCTGCCTTTTCCTTCTCCCCCTTTTCCTTCTGCTCCATATCCCCTTGCTAAGCCCCTTTGTTCTTTCCTGAAGGGAGCCTAATATTGGTTTATTTTGTTTCTGTCCTTGAAAAGAGCAGTGAGACTTGTTGATTCTTTTTTCTTTCTTTATAAAGATAAAATGACAGCTGCAATGTAAATGTATTTCTGACGAGAGAAAAGTGCAGTGCAATTCTCTTTAGCATAGGACTGTTTTTTAGTGATGTTCAAAATAGGGTCTTTCAAAATTGTTGTACTTGAGGTGTACCTAGAATCCTCTTTAGGGTAACGACTATGACATGCCTCAGAGGTGAACTCATTTCCGTTACTCAGTTTTAAAAACACATCCTCTGTCTTTTCACACTCATCACAATGGGATCTAAAATGGAGGCTCATTGTCACCTATTTAAGGGTTATTTATGAATAACACTGCCTTGAAAAGGCCCACTGGAAATTTGTGTGGAAATTGAAAGTGACACAGATTCAGAAGCCAGGCAGGCACAGAAACTAAGTTAGAGGCCGAAGTGTCTAAGTACTGTAAGCGTGAGACATGATGAGACCCTCCCACCACCCCCGGCCCAGCAGCCCCAAGCTGACAGTCAGATGCTAGGCATTAAGTCCATATGGAGATGTGAAGTGGAAGGGCGGGAGCTCCAAGACTTAGCAGACTCTACCAAACAAAACAAGATCAGTAATCCAGAGAGCATCCTAAATGGTAGATGAGATACTGAGCCCGTTCTCCACCCCTCCCTGTATCCAAGCCCTTTGCCAGGTGGCTTGCAGTCCTTGCTACTAGAGACAGCAGGTGGGGGCTAGGGGGTTGCCTCTGCCTTGACTATGGGTTTGGCCACATAACTTAATTCAGCTAATGAAATGCCAGTAGAAGTCACAGTGCCACACCCCCCCCACAACCCCAACAGACGCTGCACACACCAACAATCCTCGCCACCAGAAGAACAGCATGAGGCGACCACACCACTGCAACAAGAAGACAGCAGAAAAAAAAAAGAAAAAAGAAGAAACAACAAAAAAGAGGAGGCAGCAGCAAAAAAACAGCAGATGAGAAGAAGACGCAGGAAGGAGAAAAAAACACCACCATTAAAAAACAACTAAAAAACTCAGCACCACAAAAAAACTACTTACGAGGGCGGCTAGCAAACAACCTGCTGGAAAAAATCGACGAATAAAACAACCACTCCTAAGAAGCGCCACCAAAAAAAAGAAAAAAAGGAAGAAGAACGACAAAAAAAGAACAACAGGACAAAAAAAAGGTCTGAAAAAAAGAACAACAAGCCTGGGCGACGATAAGAAGGATTAATATTACCCACCATTTTGAATATCCTACCCCTTAACTGAGCCTTGGTAAAGGGTGAGGAGAACTGCAGAACCCTGACTTCCAGACCATATTGGATGTCACTGATATGACCATACACATATGACAGATATTGGCGTTTTCTTGGGAAACAACAAGGATTCCAAGTCTCACTCGTTGCCTATATGCAGTGACGGGCTGATGCAGGTGTTCAAAGACCCAGACCTCGGGCTTCAATGCAAGAACACGCTAAAGGGCTTTAGGGATCTCCAGGGGATCAGCTGAAGTCCTGATTACAACTATATCACAACCCAACTTCTCCCACTCCCCAGTGCTGCTTCCCTTACCTTCTCACAAATACTGTTCCCCAAAGCACTCCTGAATGATCTTCCCGCATGTAAATCTCTGAGGCCTAGCATCTGTCCGCAGGCACCTGGCCCCGTGGCACACCACTCTCGCTCAGCTTTCTGGGGTGCTGGGATCTGGAGAAAGGGGTGGGAGAAGGCCTTACCCACTATCATGTGGTTGCAGACATCACAGAAAGTGGGCTTCTTGAAGATGTAATCCTGAAAGGCATGAGCCTTGCCGCCTGGATGCAGGCCAGCCCTGGCGGGTGTGGACGTCAGGCTTCCTGGAGCAGGGAGTGGGCTGGAGCTGGGGCTGATCTCAGCCACCATGTGTGCTTGCAGTTTCGTGTCTTCACTGTTGGTTCGCTGGAAGAAGTTGTCAGCACTTTTGCTCCGTAAACTCTTGGTCTTGAAAGAAAGTGATCGTTTTAGTTTCTGGAGCTGCAATGCAATGACAGAACAGTCTCTCTTACGACCAATGGATCAAGCAGACCGAGGCTCTGGGGGTTAGGTCTGCTGTGTGCGCTGCACAGTCCCCACGGACACCCTCAGCCTTGAGCAGGCTCATAAATGTCCCTGTGTGGGTGGGGTGATGGCAGTGCCTAGTAAAGAGGGAATTTCCCCTGCCCCTGCCACTAAGCCAGATGAGCAGAAAGAGGTCCCATTTTGCCCTTGCTTCTGCCCCTGCTCCTCCCCACCTGTCTCCTTAAAGTCCTACCAGTGTGCTGTCAAAGTGTCCCACCACATTGAGTTTTGACATAATTTGCCTTTTGAATTTGAATCATTGGAAATATTAAGTATACATACTCATGGACTCAAAGGCTACATGTGTAAAGCTGGCCTTTCTCTCTTATGATCACTTAGCAGCCACCTGTCTGCACACAGCAAAGCAGCAGAGTCTATTGTCTGACTCAAAATCGATCTCGCTAAACTATCCACAGAGCACAAACCAGGAACTCTCAAGTCTGCTTGGTTCTGAAGCATATGGATAAGTAACCTGTGTGTGTGTGTAGGACATAGGACATATTGTATTATCCCTTTGACTTTCTCTGCTCTTCCTGCTGCCCTCCCTCTTGCTTTGGCCATGACAAACTAGACTATTTCTCCTTTGCCTCTGGGGCTTATGAAAAGGCACCAAAACAGGTTTGGAAAAGCACAGGATTCTGGCAGCTCTGGGTTTGAGTTTAATCTACCCCTCTATTCTGGATCTAGGAACTGGAGGATTCTGCACCCTGATGACAGCTTGTACCATGGTGCACCTTGCTCTGTCCATCCCCACAGTGGCCTTCTAAAAGTCTCTCCTGTGTACTCTGCTTTCTCATCACTAGTCCTTAGTACATAGTTTTTCTTTTCACCCAGCAACAGGTCACTTCCCCTTTAAGGTGGTTTCTTTTTGTAATTGAATATCCATGGGAGTTCTTTCTGTTGCCTGGAATAAACATGTATGGCCCAAAGCTTCAGAAAAAAGATGCTCAGATATCAAACTAAAAAGCTTCTACACAGCAAAGGAAACTGGAAGAAGCTGTCAGCACTTTTGCTCCATAAACTCTTGGTCTTGAAAGAAAGTGATTGTTTTAGTTTCCGGAGCTGCAATGCAATGATGGACCAGTCTCTCTTACGATCAATGGATCATGCAGACCCAGGCTGCGGGGGTGAGATGTGCTGTGTGCATGGCATAATCCCCATTGACACAGAGTGAAGAGACAACCCAGAGAATGGGAAAAAGCATTTGCACAATATGCATCAGACAGGAGATTAATATCTAGAATATACAAGAAACTTAAGCCTCTCAATGGCAAAAAAAAAAAAAAAAAAAAACAAAACCCTCCAAACAATCCAATTTTAAAATGAGAAAATGATCTGAACAGACGTTTCTCAAAAGAAGACATACAAATGGCTAACAAATATGTTTAAAAAGTTCAACATCACTAATCATCAGGGAAATGCAAATCAACACCACAGTGAAGCATCATCTCACCCCAGTTACAATGGCTATTATCAAAAAGACAAAAATGACAAATGCAGAGAAAAGGGAACTCATAGACACTGTTTGTGGGAATGCAAACTAGTGCAACCTCTATGAAGAACAGTATGGGGGTTCCTCAAAAAGCTACAAATGGAACTACCATGTGATTCAGCAATCCCACTGCTGGGAATTTGTCTAAATGAAAGGGAATCATTACACTGAGGAGACATCTGCCCCCCCGCCCATGTTAATTGTAGCACTATTCACAGTAGCCAAGATATGGAGTCAATCTATTGGTCCAACAACACAATGAATGAATAAAGGAAATATGGTACATGTACATGATGAAATACTATTCAGCCATAAAAAAGAATGAAACTCTGTCATTTGTGGATGACATAGATGGAACAGGAGGACATTATGTTAAATAAAATAAGCCAGGAAAAGAAAGTTAAATGCTACCTGTTCTCACTCACATGTGGAAGCTAAAAAAAGTTGATCTCATAGAAGTTAAAAGTAGAACAGAGGATACTAGAGACTGGGAAGGGCAGGGCGAAAGGTGGATAGGGAAAGATTTTTTATATAAAAAAATGACAGCTAGATAGGAGGAATAAGTTCTAGTGCTCTACAGCACTGTAGGATAACTATAGTTAACAATAATATATTATATAGTTTCGAATAGTTAGAAGGAGGATACTTCTGAATGTTCCCAACATAAAAAAAATGATAAATATTTGATGTTATGGATATGCTAATTACCCTGATGTGATCACTATACTTTATATGCATTGCAAAATCACTACGTACTCCATAAATAGGTACAATTATTTTATGTCATTAAAAATAAAATCACAAAAGTAATTTAAAAAGAGAGAAATAAACAAATGGTGCTCAGTACTCTTGTCTAATGAGGTCTCCATAAGTTGGTCAGACTCCCCCGACACAATATATCAGACAAGTTTACATGGCCTTGCCAAGCCCAACCACCTCTGTCTTAATCCCCTAAGTTCCACTTCAGAAGTCCAGGAAGATATGGTGGTCATTAGTGTTTGGGGTAGACTACAAAAAGCCTGCAGTTCTCTCCCCTTTCTCTTATCCATGCACTGTGCAATGTGAATTTGCATCTCAATCTATCAAAAGTGGAGTCTAGTTTCCCACTCCTTGAATCTTGTTGGTTTCTGAAATTTGACCAATAGAAGGTAGCAGAAGCAATTTTAAGGCAGTGCCAAGCCCAGGCCTTAAGAAGCCTTGCATACTTCTGTCCACCCTCTAGATACCTACCAAACTGCCCAATGAAGCCTGAAGGATTATGAGACACATGGTCCAGTCAATTCCCTGCCACTTTAGGATACAGTCCAGAAGCAGAGCCACCCTGCTGTCCTGCAGGAATAAGGGAGTCTAGATGAGACCAGAAGCACTATCCAGCTGAGTCCTTGTCAAATTGTCAACGCACACACTCTTCAACTAAAAAGATGACTGGTGTTCTAAGTCATTAAATTGGGTACCTATAGTGTGTACACAACAATAGATAACCGGTACAATGCTGTTCTCTCCACCCTCCTGCATGTAGTGGGATTGTATTTCTTTGCCCTCCTGAGGTCAGGTGTGGTTGTGTGAAGCCAGCTCTCCACTTCAGGGAGCCATACAAAAGAGAGGCCCTGCAAAGCCCTCTGAAAAGCCCCACTAGGGCTGCTAATAGGGCATGATCAGCTAGAAAAGGCTAGCCAGAGAAGCTGTAACAACCTGCAGAAAGGTCAGAAACACTGGACCAGCTAAGACTTTTGTCCCTTTCCCTCTGCCCTACAGTTCAGACTAACAGAGGAGTCAGAGCTACCAAAGAAGGAGGAAGAGGGAGGTGTCCCTGAGTTATTGCGGAGTTGCTTATTGTTGAGGCATAAGCTAGTGTATCCTGATGGATACAGGGCAGTGAGTCCTGAGTCCTTGGAAGCATAGCATTGATTTTGAAGAGGACACTCCATCTCTGAAAAAAGCTAAGTGAGGAGGCCTATGAGAGAATCATTCATTGAGATTGAGCCACATTGAGGTGAGGACCTGGATGCTGCAAAGGAGCAGTGCAGACCCTCTTCACTTCAAGTCCTTCAGGCTGATGCTGGACTGATGCTGGAGGAAGGGAGGCTTACACAGGAGGTAAGACTGAAGTTTTATTTTAGAAGAGCATTTAATACATTAAACTGAACAGGAAGGTAAGGAATCTGACAAGGTTTTGTCATGGGATGTGCAACCCAGGGAGAGGTTTATCAAAGTAAACAACATCACACAGAAAAATCAAAATCAGTTTCTGTTTGCTCCCTACTGAGTTCAGATGATTCAATAAATTGACTACTCATGTCTCAAAATCAGAATAACACCCACCCTGACGTGAGAGTCGCAGAGGATAATGTGTGGGAGAGCCCTCTGAGAACTCCACAGGATATAAGTGGATGGTGGATGATGGGGGGCAAAAGGGGGAAACAAGGAGCTGGAAATACGGAGCTGAGCTAAGTGCTTTGCCAGGCAACCTATCTTAATCCTTCCAACCATTTGGTGATGATGCGATTTTACCCCTGGAGAAATGGAAGCTGAGGGTGGTTAAGCAACTTGCCTAAGGTCACACAGCTTCTGTGAATCAAGACTAGGGTTCAGATTGAATCTGCCTTCCTCCAGTCCCCATCCCCATGCTCTTTCCACTGCTGCTGAATCTTTAGAGGAGGGATGGAGCAGTGGAGGAGAGTCACCCCCCACCTCCAGGGAGATGATACTACTTCTGGCCATCAGTGAGGATGTGGAGCAGGAAAGCAAATCTGCTTTTTGGGGAACTATTTCTTTCATTTTATATATTTCAAATTTCTAAAAAAATGATAAAAGAGCATGCCCTGTTTATCAAAGGAAAGCATCAAATGTCACTGCATGGCCTCTGCTGGCAGGACAAGGAAAGTGACAGGGAGGATGCTTACACATATCCAGTCTTGTCTCCCTCCTGTGCTCACGTGCTTTACTTCTCCTTTCAAACCCTTTGTCATACGCAGCGTGGTGTTCTGTGTTCCCTGGAAGTTGATGTATGATGTTCAAGTATGATGCCAGGAGACCTGCCACATTTTTCTTGCTCTGGGGGATGTGGCGTGGAAATTGTATCAAGCCATTGGACCCTGCCTGCCTCTAGAGCTGGAGAATCTGTTTTGGAAGTCAGTGTGACTTATTCAAGTGGGAATCTTAAAAGAAAATCTACAAGTTAAATTAAGCCCTAGACATGAGCTTAAAGGAACATGCTTTCTCTAATTATCCCAAAAGAGCAGAGGCCAGAAGAGAACATATGAAATGTAGAAATAGAAGCAAACCCTGATCATCACAGATGTCACAAAGTGATCAGCTTCCATGTACCACTGCCATGGCCCAGCTCCATTTTATTTATAATAATAATGATAAAAGAAACAGATATTCTTCAGAACCTTACCATGTGCTTGAAACTACTCTATATCATTTACTTCATGTAATCATTCTAGCAACCTTATGGGTAGGGGATCATTCATTCAATAATTCATTCAGGCCGGGTGTGGTGGTTCACACTTGCAATCCCAGCACTTTGGGAGGCTGAAGCGGGTGCATCACCTGAGGTCAGGAGTTCGAGACCAGTCTGACCAACATGGAGAAACCCTGTCTCTACTAAAAATACAAAATTAGCCAGGCGTGGTGGTGCATGCCTGTAATCCCAGCTATTCAGGAGGCCGAGGCAGGAGAACTGCTTGAACCCGGGAGGCGGAGGTTGTGGTGAGCCAAGATCGTGCCATTGCACTCCAGCCTAGGCAACAAGAGTGAAACTCCATCTATATAATAGTAATAATAATATTAATAATAATAATTCAATGAATGTCTACCATGGGTACTGCTCTGAGTTAGGCATAGACCTTGATTTGGGGGCTACGGCAGTAAAAAACAGGATTAAAACCTTCATTTTAAGGTTTTAAGATCTAGTGGGTGGAGATAGACTATAAGTAGATAACCAAAGTGGTAAATAATATAAATTTGGACAGGGAGAGGAGGTACGAAGGAAAATAAGGCCAGAGCTGGGCATTAGAAGGTGACAAGGAAGGCTTCTCTGACCGCTGACAGTGGAACAGAGACATGAAGTAAGTGAGTGAGCAATGCTGGAGAAGAGCATTGTGGGCAGTGGAAAAACCTAGAGCTGAGGCCCCAACAAGAGAGCAAGGGCATGGTATTTGAAAAGCACTGGGAGCTCGGTGCGTCTGGATAAGAACGATGGGGGAGAGAAAGAGCAGATGCCAAGGCTAGTTTCTTGCTGGACATTGTAGGTCATGGCAAGGGCTAAGGGTGATGGTTTTGAACAGGGGAGTGACAGGCTCTGACTTTTATTTAAAAGGGTCACTCTAGCAGCTGTGTGGAATACCGGCTGTAGGAGGGCAAGATGGAAACAGGGAGACAAGTTGGGAGAGGAGACTCTTGCGATAATCCTGATGAGAAGTAATTTTAGCTTGGCCTTGCATAGTTATGGTAAGATATGGCTGAATTTGGAGTTGAGTTTTGAGTAAGTTTGAAATGCTTATTTGGAATTCAAGTGGGGCTGCCAGTTAGGCAGCTGGATATATGATTCTGGGATTCCAGGGAAAGGTCCAAGCTGGAGTAATACCTTGGGAGTAATTAGCATATTGATGGTATTTAAAACCATGAGACTAGATGAGATCACTACATAGGCAGTGAGTGCAGACACGGAGAAGTGATCTGAGGACAGAGCTCTGGGACATTCCAGTATTTAGAGGACAAGAAGATTGGTAAGGACAAGCAAAGGAACTTGAGAAGGAGAGGCTGGTAAGGAAGGAGAAGACCCAAAGAGAGGAGTGTGTTAGAAGCTGAGGGAGGAAAATGATTCAAAGAAGAGAGAATAGCCAAAAGCATGAAATGAATCTTAAATAATAATGTCAAGTAAGGAGAGGTTTAGGAATTGGCTATTGTATTTGGTAAAGGGAATGTCTTTGGAAGACCTTAATAGTAGCAGATTCAGTGAAGTGGTGAGTGTGAAAACCTAACTGAGGAGGTTTCAGGAGAGGATGGCTGGAAGAAAAGTGAGCAGAGGGAAAAGTGAGCAGAGGGAAAAGTGAGCAGAGGTAGTGAACATGGACAGTTGGTTTGAGAAGCTTTGCTATAAAGAAGATTAGTGAAAAGGGGCAATATCTGAAGGGAAATGTAGCATCCAGGGAGTTTTTCTGTCATAGTTTGTTTAAATACAGGAGCTTACTCCAGCATGTGTTAAATCTGATGATGCATAAGAGAGAAAGGGGCATGCTGGAGCCATGTCCCTGGGCAGTTGAGAAGAAGGATTGTCTTTAGATTGGAGTGAGGCAGGCTGCTGTAAGGAGAAAGATGGAGAAGAGCTGGTGGAATTGGTATTGGCTGGATGTGGCTTTTCTCTTTTGATTGCTTCTATATTCTCAGTGAATAAAGAAAAAAAGTCTGTCTCCTGAGTCAGAGACAATGGGAGATGGAGGGAGGAGATGTCAGAAGCTGAAAGAGGGAGATGTGGAATAACCATTTCAGAGACAGGGGAGGGTGAATGGACTAGAGCAATGCACAGTGGTAGGATGGGAAGGTAGCATAGAGGGTCCATTTTAGGTTATTTCCTCATTTTACAGATGACAAAACAGAAAAATGGCAACTTGCCCAAAGTTAAATGGCTAGGAAGTTGCAGAATGAAGACCCTCATACAGACCCGTCTGTCTACAAAGCTTCTAAAGCCAAATGGACTTTCATAAGATATCCCACCCTTGATGTGCTCTTAGCAAAATTTCTCTGCTTCGTGTGTTTTATTTTCTGGTGCCTGCCAGAATTTCAGCAATAATCCATGTGGTTGCCAGGTTGAGCAACACTACTTCTATGGCAATTAGTCAGGGAATGCAAAAATTGGGAGTCATGAGAGCACTGGAACACAGAGAATTGTAGCCTGAGGGTGAATGCAATAGCAGGTGTATTGATTTACCAGCCTGTTCTGCAGTGGCACATCAAGTTAATTAGCCAGTGTGCACTTGATTGTTTCTGCCAGGATCTAAAGTCCACGCTATATGGGAAAGGGGTGGTTCTGATGCAAAGAGTCTGCCCACACAGGCAGTAAATTAGGAGGCACAGTCACCATATCAACTGTTTCCTGCCCACTGACATTTAACCATAAAGTCGGTTGCCACTACACAGTCATTTCCTTGGCTATTTAACTCTGTACCATTAATGCACTGACTTTTACTTCTGGATAGAAATGAAGTCATCAGGGGACCTTTGACAAGCAAATGCTTCCTCCTTGATGCTCACATGTGGTCTATATCTTTGATTTTTAAATGGACATTTTTTTTTTAACCTGTTAACTTTTCTAAAATACTTGTGTCTTGTTCAATGAATAAAGAGCATTGAAATGCTCATTATTTCCATTTTTCTGAGAAAATATTAAACCATTAAATGATGACATCTAAGAATTGAGCACATAACTCTCATAATGTGACCCAATAACCCTCGCGCATTGACTCGCGAAGCCAGCTCCCTTCACACTCCAGCCGCCATGCAGATTCACCTCATCTATCCCAAGTTTGGCTAATGGTGTAGTTTGTCAAAGCACTTTCCACATTCACTGCTAGCATTTTACATGTGAACCCAATGGACAGACAGTGAGCATTGGGGGTCTTTAGACATGTATTGTTTAGTATGAGGATTAAATTTCTCACCAACAGTTTTTCCCCACTCACAGCTTGATTTCTTTTACAGCAAGTACAATACATTCCAGGTACTGATTTGCTTTAGTTTGGATGGCGACTTCAAAGTTGAAATATTCTTCTTACATCTACCTGGCTCTGTCATAGCCAGCTCCAAAAACCAGTTATTAGTGACTGTATTGGTAAAGCAACAGTTACTAGATATGATTGACTGCATGCTCTGCCGCTGATGAAATGTGTGGTCGTGGGCAAGTCTCTCAAGCTCCTTGGCTTAGGTTCTACCAGTAAATATAGAGGATGAGCTCAGTGGTTGCAAAGTTCCCTTCCAGCTCTGAGAATTCAGCATGGTGAGAAAATACAAAAGACTTTAAATGGTCTCCACTTTTAGGAAGTCTAAGATCTAATTCTGGAGAAAAATAGCAACACATAAAACTTTCTGAGGGTGACACAGCCCTATATTTACATTAATAAGTGAAGCTGAGTGTTTTGATCACTGCCTACTCTAAAATGTCAGAAACAGGAGCTATCAATGGAGGCTGAAATAGTCAGAGGCATTCTTTCAAACCTTGAAGTATGAATCAACGTTAAAACATGTAATTCAACTGTTTAAGTGTTCTGAAGGCCTCCCTCAGTTCTAGGTTATACCAGGTTCCTTACTGTGGGATATGGGACCCTTCCTGCTGGATTGCAGCCATCACCTGTCCAGTATTATTTCCAGGCATCCCCTTCTGCACCCCATGCACCTAGATACACTAAGAGCATGCCCCAGTTTTCCAGTGATACATAAACCTTAAGTGCTTTGGTTTGTTCTTCCTGGGAGGTCTGTGTCTCATTCAGTGTATCTGAAGCATGCCTGGTTCACCTAACTTTCACTTCTCTGTGGAGTTTAGCCTGGCCCTCCTTGCAGGTGGTTCTGGACGCTCCCTCCTACATGACCCCAGTGCGCCGCATGTGCGATGTGTTACCACCCTTCCTACCTCCTGCCCTGGGGCTCTCCTGCAGACCATGAAGCCACTTCCAACAGGAAGCACAGTGACTGGTACATAGTAATGATATACATTTACTACCAAGTAGTTATTGTACTCTTATTACACACCAGGCTCTAGCCTAAGGACTTTACATGGGTTGTCTTTGGATTGTCAAGCTAACCCTATGAGGCAGGTACTATTACTGTCCCTATTTTATGGATAAGGAGAGGGTGGTAGAAAGAAGTTAAATAATGTGCCCAAATCTTATAGATTGAGAAAATGGGACCGAAAGATGCTAAGTGGCACGTCTGAGGTCCATAGAAGATGAGATGCTTTGAGATGCTTAGTAAAGCGACAGTTTTTTTTCTTTGTTTGTTTGTTTGGAGATGGAGTCTCACTCTGTCACCCAGGCTGGAGTGCAGTGACACAATCTTGGCTCACTGCAACCTCTGCCTTCTGGGTTCAAGCAATTCTCCCTGCCTCAGCCTCCTGAGTAGCTGAGATTACAGGCACCCACTACCATACCCAGCTAATTTTTGTAGTTTTAGTAGAGGCGTGGTTTCACCATGTTGGCCAGGCTGGTCTTGAACTCCTCACCTCAGGGGATCCACCTGCCTCGGCCTCCCAAAGTGCTGAGATTACAGATGTGAGCCATCACGCCGGACCTAAAGCAAAAGTTTTAAGGCTCCCCTTGTGTGCAGAGATAGAGGAGCCTTCCATACCTGAGGAAGAGACACAGTGAAGGTTTTGCGGTCAGAATGGCTTTGTTGCCCTTCCAGCTTTGCTGGTCTCCAGCAGTGTGAGTGTAGAAAGTTATTTAACTTCTCTGAGTCCCAAATTCCCCATCCATAAAATAAGAGTAATAATAGGTTCTCTGCAGATTTGTTGTGAGGATTAAATAAAATGAAGCATCTAAAGTATCTGGCAAGGTGTCTGGCACTTGAGCGCTACTTCATAACTCTGACTTCTCAAAATCCCCACCGCACCTCTGCCATATCTGGTAAGGCATGTGGATGCCAGTGTAAAAATACAGGGCGATTGTATCACCTTCAGAGCTGATTCAGAGATTCCTCTTAGGAAACAGAACTGTATATATTCAGAAGAAATACTTTGAGAAGCTACCTAGCTGGGGAAGACGGTTCCAAGGACCAATCTCAATTTAAAAACAATAGCCCTTTGTTCCACTGAATACTGAGAAGAAGTGAAGTTTGCAGATTTAAGGTGTGAGTTATGAGATGACAAGCAGTAATAGAAAAGGAGTTGGGGGTGAAGGGAGGCTGCCATGAGGAAGTTGTGCCAGAAAGAGCAGGGAGAAAACAAATTCTGGGTTGGTATGGAGGCAGAGATTTTTGAGTAAGAGAACTACTGATGGAAGTGTACTTTATAAACCTCTTTCCCTTTTTTTTTTCTCCTCAAATTCTTCAGTAAATTCAGTACATTGCTCATTGATGTTTTGGGCAAGAGGCTTCCTTTACAGGGAGAATGAAGAGGTGAGTTCAGAGAGATAGGACCTGCGTTATAATGGATTGTATGGCAAGTTTCAGAGCACGCTCCTCAGACCTGGAATCCTGTCAGAGAGAGCCCCTGCCTGCCCAGTGGCATTGAGGTTGCAACTGAGAATATGGGTTCTGAGCCATCCAGCTCCTCAGGTAGGAGTCACACCAAGCTGTCTGATGCCATGGCCATCAAACCCAACACGGGTGGCAGTGGCCACTCCCCACTCTGCATTCCGAGTTGCTGCTCCTGTTGTGATGTGACAGTGGGGAGAAAGTGTACAACCCCAGGGACCATACTGGTGTTTCCCCCCAAGAAAAAGAGAATGCTGAGCCCTAGGAAGGTCAATGAAAGACAGAGAAGATGGAAATATGATGGCTGGTTGGCTGTCTAAAAGGTAGAAAAACTGTGTTGAGAGCAGTGAGGATTTTACAGTATGGACCTTTCTAGATTCCAATTTACACATCAAGTAGTTCTAGAGATTAAGTGATGGACAGCAGAACAGAAGGATTTACATTCAGTACTATGCTAGGTTTCATTTATCAATGCCTTGCAAATAGTGGGTATCTGCTACCGGTGAATTGTATCCCTCCTCAAATTCTTATGTTGATGCCTTAATCCCCAGTACCTCAGAATATGACTTTATTTGGAGATAGGGCTTTTGCAGAGATAGTTTAAAATGAGGTCATTAGGGTGTACCCTAGTCCGATCTGATTGGTGTCCTTGTAAGAAGAGGAAATTTAGACACACAGAGGAAAAATCATGTGAGGACACAGTGAGAAGGTGACCATCTACAAAGCAAGGAGAAAGGCCCCAAAAGAAACCAATACCTTGATCTTGGACTTCTAGCCTCCAGAGCTGCGAGAAAATAAATTTCTGCTATTTATGCCACTCAGTCTGTTGTACTCTCTTATGGCAGGTCTAGCAAATTAATATAGTACTCCATAAAAGCTCGCTGAGGCAAATACTGTGCTCCTAAAACATCAATTGCAATAAGAAAGAGCTGCACTGAGGATATTTCTATAGTATTTCTACTGTTGCACAGGCAAATATATCTAGCATGTGCTCCACTGGTTAATAAAGATGGAAACCTGGGTAGATTATCTTGTCCATGCTGTATTGTCTGGGACATCTTCTCTCACATATGTTCCTGGAGACCTGCTGCTCATTATCTAAGTCTCAGCTCCAATATTGCTTCTAATGCTCTGCCTCAGGCTCTCCCTGACTCCTCCACATAGAGCTCAATATTCTATGCATGCAGGTGCCCTATCATTCTACCTGCAGCAGTACGTCACCACAACTGACATTCTGCATACTCTTATTCTATACACTGAGGTCAAGGACTATTCTTTTCATCTTTGGATCTCCAACATGCAGGTACAGGTTTCAGCATAGGATAGGCATTCTATGTTTAGTGAGTAATTGAGTGAATGGATTGCCTGCCTTACATGTTTGAATTTCCCACATTTAGCGGGAAGAAAATGACAGATGAAGCATCTCTTCAACCTTCTGGCCTAGAACAATGCTCTGGCCTAGAAGACTCCTTGAGTCCTCCTTTCTCTCATCTTGAACCCCATTTTCTACCAGTAACCAAGGCTAATCTCCCTTTCCTTAAAAATATCTCCTGTATTCATCTCTCCTCTCCAAGACATACCAACTCCAACCCTTTTCACCTGAATTATGACTTCCAGCTTCCTTTTATAATATATTCTTACAGTCTTCTCTTCCAGCAGCCTGGGTCAGGCAGGGGCCAGATTCAAGAAACCAGGTGAGTACATGAGGGTATCAAGCCAGTATAGTGTAAGGAGTTGGAGCAGAGTGAAACAGATAACAATGTTCCTATGGACCCTGTGGCCTGAAACCAAAGGCAGAGTTATACAACTCAATTCCAAGGAGGCAAGGAGAAGTAGGGGCACATACTCAAGATTGAAGAGCTACCATGGTGGCCAGGCAATATCGAAGAGTGTGTTCAACCCAGAAAACAAGTGTATAGCCTTGAGTTGGCCCAAGGACATGCAAGGGGAGGATGTATCTTCCATGCTACATATGTTACCCCTTATGGACAGAGAGAGAGAGAACTGTGCAGGCTCTGAGCAGGTTCCAACCAGTTCCCCACCACTCCCAGGCCTCCTCCTGCAATGGACAAGGCCTAGAGGGGTGCAGGAATCTTGGCAGTCATAAGGAATACTCTCTGTGCTCTCGCACCCCTCATGTGTTCTCTGGGGCAGCACAAGGACCAGAGGTTCATAGTGGGACCTGGGAAGGTCAAATGAAACAGCTGGATTATTCTAGAGAAAGGCTCCTGAATTCCTGACTGGTGTGTCCTTGAAGACCTCTAGGAAGCAGTCCTCCAGCTTACTTCCTCATTTCACAGACTCTAAGTTAGTAAAGGGCATAGCATATTATCTAGTTAATAGACCTCAAACCTTGGAATCATCCTTGACTCCAATTTCTCCCTTCCTCTTCATATTCAGTCGATCGGCCAATACATTAGTCAATGGGACTTTCAAAATATATGCAGAATCCACCCACTTCACACTACCTCTACTATCATCATCCCAATCTGACAACTGGTCTCACCTGTACAATGCCATCCTCAAGGTCTCCCTGACTGAATATATTAACTATATTCTATTTCTGGCTCCACGCTCCATACTTCCTTCAAAGTGGCCAAGAGTGATTACTTAAGATGGAAGTCAGACCATTTTACTACTCTGCTCAAAACCTTAGCATAGTTTCTCTGTAGTTACAATAAAATCTAACGTCCTTTCCGTGATCTGACCTCTGATCATTCTTACCATTCTCCTTCATCACTCACTCTGCACCAGTCCCTCTGGCCTCCTTGCTGATCACAGACACACCAGAAAAACTGCTATGTCAGGGCCTTCACCCCTGTCGTTCTGTCTTCCTGTAATCCTCTTCCCTTCCCAGGGTCTTCTTACTTCTCATTTCCTTCAGGTCTCTACTCGAAGGTCATTCACAAGAGACTACCCCTGATCCCTGTGCTCTATCCCCATTTCCTCTTCAGAGCACTTATTACTATTTGATTTTGTTTCTTAACTTTTTATTTTGAAGACTTGTAAGCTTGTAGAAAATCTGCAATAATAGTTCCATGAATGCTGGTATACCCTTCACCCAGATTCAACAACTATGAACATTTTGGACTATTTGATTTTTATTGTTCTTTCTGACATCCAGATATTACTGTGATTTGTTGTTGTCATTGCTATTGTTATCATCACTGATCTGTTTGGGAATAAACTGCAAGCATCAGGATCTTTTATTCCCCAAAACTTCATTCATTCTATCTCTCTCAAGAATAACCACATTTTAATGTAAATACAACATAGTAAATTAACATTAATGTAATACATTAATGCAACTCATACCCAAATTTTACAAAGAAGAGCTCTAAGGGGCCTCAATCCCAGCCCACTCTGGACAAGCGATGAGCAGAACAGAACTTGAGCAGAACTAATAACACCTTTCATAGCATTAAAAACTCTGCTTCAGCATCTAATCTAGGATTATGCATTCTTTTAGTTTTCAGGTATTTTTATTCTCATTTGTTTTGAAATAGTGTCAGCTTTTCGTTGTTTTTTGTGACATTTTTAAAGAGTACAGAACAATTGTCTTGTAGAATGTTCCCCAGTGTGGGCTTGCTGATGTTTCTTCACAATTCTGTCAGGTTACACATATTTTTGGTAGAAATATCACAGAAGTGATTCTGTGTCCCTCCGGGTACATCATTATCAGGAGGTATATGATTTCTTGATATGTTCATTTTTTTGTTTCTTTGTTGAATATCTGCTTCACAAGCTAGAAAGTAGTTTCCACAAGGGTAGAGAATTTTCACTGCTCTACTAACCCCTGTCTCTCAGAATCTCCAACTGAGCCTGGCACATGTTAGATGCTCAATAAATATTAGCTGAAAGACTGAATCTAGAATCTAGTGAATCTAGAAGTGAATCAGGTGAATCTAGAAGTGATTGACTCTAAAGCCCAGGTATCCTTAACTACTAGATGAACTGCTTACCACAGCATCTCCCAGAGAATTCCAGAAAAATGTCCCTATCCTACATATTGTTGAGCAGTAATAGCATGCCAGGCAGCCTGTAGACACCTTGGGGAGACAGAACAAAGCACATAAATGGCTCAGAGCTCTCTGGCACTTACTTCCGAGGCTGGCCCAGAAGGGACACTGCATTAGGGGCCTGTGGCCATCCTGGTTGAAGGAGAACTTGCAAAGATTTCACATACAAGAATTCATATATGATGCATATTGGGGTGCGAACGAAGGTCGAGGTGTTTCAGAGGCTCACAGTGTTCTTCATGGAGTCACATTAGCCCCACATTAGCATGGAGAAGGTTCTGCTCTGCTCATCATTTATCCAGAGTGGGACATGATTGAGACCCCCTAGAGCTCTTGTTTGCAAAATCTCCTGTGGACTTGGAAGTGAGAAAGGTGGAGAGGAAAAGCAAGGTGGAGGCTAACTGAAAGAACAGACCACAGCTCATTTTCCCAGCACAGGTTCTCAACCCAAGGGTTAGGCCTTAGCGGGGGCGATCGTGGATGGGTCAGGAAGGAGGCTGTTGGTGGGGATGAGTGCAAGGGCAATGAATTAGCTGTCACACTTACATTTTGCTTTAGATGGATTAGATTTTTAATACCTAAAAATGAGACCCTTATGACCAACAATGAAAGCTGAGACCTTCCCAAAATGTTGTCGAGAGGCGATGAACAGAATTCCGACCAAGCAACCATGTTAGAAGAGTGTGATGAGAGAAAAATAAAGCTAATAGCTGAGGGTAACCTTCTGAGTTCAGCCCACTTAATAAACTAGTGACCCTATCCTTATTTAAAAACTTGTTTTCGTATACGTTATATAATTTGATCTTAAACTTAGTGGTGGGGTGAGAACTTGAACCCAAGCTTCTAAGTCACATCTGGAGACCTTTCCTCTAGTCTGGTTCTGCTTTTCTATATTGTATTGGCTCAAGAAAAATCTGTGGCTTGAAAAAAGTAGCTAACAGATTAAGACAACAATTTATATGCAGAATACTTTGTGTATTTCAAACAATGTGTATAATCCTTGACTTTTTATTTTCAAACCACTGCAGTATGCTGCTAAAGCTACACGTTAGATTTACAGGAACTTAGTAAATGGATTTTTATTAAATAGCTTGAAGCTTTAAAGGCTGCTTGGAGAATTACAGCAGCAAGTACAATCCCAACTCTGTTTAGAGCCTCATCTGATGCTTTCCTTGATTTTTATAATCTATCTAGCAAGAGATAAGATAAGGGCAGTTTCCTTTGCCAAATGAACAAGGGAGACTTTGCTTCCTCCTGATAATTAAGAAAAACCCTAGAGTTAGATTACATCAAGTGAGAAAAAGAAAACTACGGATGTTATACATTAGCTATTAGGTGTCAGAGGATTATTCTGAATTTTTCAATTCAGGAGGGCTCTGGATTCCTTTTATCTATGAAAGAGCAACCCAGTAATACATTATCTGAAATACTCTTTTTTTGTTTTGTTTTGTTTTTTGTTTTTTTGAGAGAGAGGGTCTTGCTGTCACTCAGGCTGGAGTGCAGTGATACAATCTCAGCTTACTGCAACCTCTGCCCCCCTGGGCTCAAGTGATCCTCCCCCTTCAGTTTCCTGAGTGGCTGGGACCACAGGCACACATCACCATGCCTCACTTTTCTTTTTTGTATTTTTGGTAGAGTCAGGGTCTCACCATGTTGCCCAGTCTATCTTCAAACTCCTGAGCTCAAGCCATCCCCCTGCCTTGGCTTCCCAAAGTGCTGGGATTACAGGGATGAGCCACCACTCCCAGCCCAGAGTATTTCTTTTTCTGACATTTTCTTTTAAAATAATATTAGTCATAAAGAAAAGTTGCAGGATAGAGTTCATACACACCTTTCATCCAGCTTCCCCTGCTTAACACCTTATATAACCATAGTAAATTGATTACAACCAGGAAATTAACACTGATATAAAACTATCAACTCATTTACAGATCTTAGTAGAATTTTGCCTTATCAGAATTACTTGTCTCACTATTGTCCTTTCTCTGGTCCAGGATCCAATCCAGGATTCCATATTGCCATGAATTGTTATTTCTTTAGCTTCCTCCAATCTGTATCAGGTCCTCAGTCAGTCAGTCTTCCTTTGTCTTTCATAACCTTGAGCCTTTTGAAGACTACTGGCTAGTTATTCTGTAGATTGTCTTTCAAGTTGGGTTTGTCTGATGTTTTCTGACTATTATATTAAGGTTATGTGTTTTCATAAGACTAGGACAAAAGCAATATGCTCTTCTTAGTTCATCATATTAGGAAACACCTGATGTCAACATCTTCCATTACTGGTGATTAATTTTTGTCGCTGGGTTAAAGTAGTATTTGCCGGGTTGCTCCACTGTAAAGTTACCCCTTTCCCCTTCGTAATAAATATCATGTGACTATAAGACTTTTAAAAAAATCATCCCAGACGTCATTTCAATATGTGACTATAAGACTTTGAGATGGCAAATGTCCTGTTCGTACCATACACTTGCCCTCTAATTTTAACATCCATTAATGAATTTTGCCTACAAACTTATTACCTGCGGTCGGCCTAATAGTGGTGTTCTATTTCTATTAGTCATTCTAGTAGAAATAGAAAAAAAAGAGGAAAAGAGCTCGATAATGTGTTAATAAGCCTGACAACATCTTGTAGCAACAGATAATTGCTGAATGTGTTAAGCAAGGGTAGAATTTACTCATACTTACATATTTACATCCTATAATATTAATAATGATACATACATGGTAAACAAAATATAGTACAAAAAAAGAAACTTATAAAAAAGTAAGTCTTCTCACATCAGATCTCTAGTTCAACTGAGGATAAAACTTCTATGAACAGTTTCTTCTTCCAGCACTGTTCTGTCTGTATGCCTATGTATGAGTGTATAGATTGCCTCTTTTAAAAAACGCACATCTAATATACAATGTATATTTTTCTGTATCATGATTTTGCATTTCATAATATATACTGGGGATGTTTTTATTATATATATCTAGTAGCATGGGAGATTTAACTCATTTCTTTTCTTTTCTTTTCTTTTCTTTTTATTTATTTATTTATTATTATTATACTTTAAGTTCTAGGGTACATGTGCATAACGTGCAGGTTTGTTACATATGTATACCCTGTCTCTTATACACATCTAGATGTGTATAAGAGACAGGCTTACCACAGCATCTCCCAGAGAATTCCAGAAAAATGTCCCTATCCTACATATTGTTGAGCAGTAATAGCATGCCAGGCAGCCTGTAGACACCTTGGGGAGACAGAACAAAGCACATAAATGGCTCAGAGCTCTCTGGCACTTACTTCCGAGGCTGGCCCAGAAGGGACACTGCATTAGGGGCCTGTGGCCATCCTGGTTGAAGGAGAACTTGCAAAGATTTCACATACAAGAATTCATATATGATGCATATTGGGGTGCGAACGAAGGTCGAGGTGTTTCAGAGGCTCACAGTGTTCTTCATGGAGTCACATTAGCCCCACATTAGCATGGAGAAGGTTCTGCTCTGCTCATCATTTATCCAGAGTGGGACATGATTGAGACCCCCTAGAGCTCTTGTTTGCAAAATCTCCTGTGGACTTGGAAGTGAGAAAGGTGGAGAGGAAAAGCAAGGTGGAGGCTAACTGAAAGAACAGACCACAGCTCATTTTCCCAGCACAGGTTCTCAACCCAAGGGTTAGGCCTTAGCGGGGGCGATCGTGGATGGGTCAGGAAGGAGGCTGTTGGTGGGGATGAGTGCAAGGGCAATGAATTAGCTGTCACACTTACATTTTGCTTTAGATGGATTAGATTTTTAATACCTAAAAATGAGACCCTTATGACCAACAATGAAAGCTGAGACCTTCCCAAAATGTTGTCGAGAGGCGATGAACAGAATTCCGACCAAGCAACCATGTTAGAAGAGTGTGATGAGAGAAAAATAAAGCTAA
>NW_012107530.1:1029350-1035374 GCF_000951045.1 Mandrillus leucophaeus
CTCTCGCTGGTCAGGCTGCAGCAGCTGACCAGCACCGATTGTCTGGCACTCCCTAGTGAGATGAACCCAGTACCTCAGTTGAAAATGCAGAAATCACCGGTCTTCTGTGTTGCTCGCACTGGGAGTAGGAGACTGGAGCTGTTCCTATTCGGCCATCTTGCTCCGCCCCAACTCATTTCTTATTGAAGCCTAATATTTCATTGAATGGAGGTACCAGAATAATTAATTCCATTTTCTTGAGGCAGAGACCTGTAGTTCTTCACCAAGATCCATTTTAATTTTCTTTCTTGGTATGTGGTTAGATTACATGTTTCTAACCTTCTGGCTGATAAAGGCAGAAGAAACAAGACTGTGTCTTCGCTAATGAAACACAATGAAATGCTGTGTATCACTTCTGAAATTAGGCCTTAAGGCTGTGTGAATGCCTACTTCATTCTCTCTTCCTTTTTCACACTGGCTGCACTATGGATATGGTGGAGACCCCATTTAACCATGGAGATTATGAAGATGTCCCAAGGAACAGATGAATGATATCTTGGAAGGAACTGGGTCTTCAAATAACCAAAAGGAGTACAACTACCTGCTACCTACACAGTTTGCCTTGAAACCTATGTGACAGAGGAATAAACATCTATATTTTTTGAGACACTGAATATTCGTTTGGTTGCTTTGTTATAGCAGCCTATCCTTACCCTCACTAGTATATTTTCTATTACAAACAATACTGGAATGAACATTTTGTACCTACATATTTGCATACACAAATACCATTGACTTTTTCGATATACCTTAACTAGTGCTTGTTCCAATTAATTTTTAAAATATTTGCTGATTACATAGGTAAAAATGACACAGAAACTTAAAAAAACTTTTAATTTCTTATCAGTGGGGTTAATAGCTTTTTATATGTTTATAAATGAGTTTACGTGGCCTCTATTGGCAGAGACTAGTGCTTAAAACACAATCATTTTTTGTAGTAGGTTATAGATCTTTTTATATATGTAAATGTTTTATATATTTATTATAAATTGTAATTTTGTGGCATATTTTTCTGTTTGTCATTCATCTCTGACATTATTCATTGAATATGTTTAGTGGATGAGTTTATAATAAAATTTTTATGAAGTTATATTTATTAATGGTGCTGCTAATGCTGATAATGGCCAGCATTTATTGAAGGCTTATAATTTGCTTATTCATTTGATCTCTGAGGTTGTTTCATCACCTAACTGGTGACAAGTACTTACACTGACATCTCTTCTGGCTTAAAAAATGATATAACTCCTTTGAAGTTTGTTTTTTAATTTTGATTTAAATTTTTTTTACCTAGACATGGAAAGTAAGATCAAGAATAACATGATTCTTAAAACATCCATATGAATACTGAAGTCATCATAGGAGACTTTTCTCACTGTATTTAGGAACAAATTGTAGATCTTGGGAAACTCTTTTTTCATTCAGAAATAAATTAACATAAAAAGCAATCAATGCTCTAGTGCCGGTGAAAACTTCTAAAACATAAAATGAAGTAAGGATTATAACACACAGGTAGTAAAAGAGGAACATAACTATGAAAATGCTTACTATTGGAATGAAAAGCTAATTTTATATATTCTCTACTTTTTTTCTCTCAATAAATATGAATAAACGTAATCTTCAAAATAAGGTATGAAAGCTAGATGACCAAACTAGATTAGAAAAGTAGGGGTCTTGAAGAGTTCAGGAAAGAATTTGTTGCAACCAGTAATATAATGCCACAGTAAAATTTAAAACAGTAGGAAAGGTGAAAGTGAGACCATCTGCAGAAAGGTAAGGTGGTTTATGTGTGGGTATATTTGGGAAGCTCTCATGGAATGCAAAATAAAGGTACAATAAGTTGAAAATCGTTAAAGAAATTCAGGAAGATGTAAATAAATTGGATCCTGAAGAAGACTTCAGAATGACTCTGGCATAAGCACTGTTCAAAAACAAGGTAAGAGAGAGCTTTTGGGTTAAATGAAGAAGGAAGACCCAAACCTGCCGGTGGGGAGATCACCATGTGTCAGGTCAGTGTGGTGAAAAGAGACGTCTCTTTTCCTGCCAGCATGTTAAAGTATCCTGTCAGAAGGTTACGGTACCAACAATTATTGAATTCTCACAGTATGACTACAACTATTGTAATTCTTCAAAAGAGACTCTCCTAACCTTAAATAATCATAGACGATTCTTTAGGAAATAAGCATATTAAATGTCAGTTATTTTAAAAGGTACAATATGTAAGAGTTACAAATATATACAATTAAATAAGTTCATATACTTCACATGAATGTAAACATATGGAAGCATATCTTGTAAACAGCTGAATGTATCTAAGTTTTCTGTATGTGAAAATAGAGTTAATGTGCTCATTGTGGAGGTGATAAGAAAACTACTTTTTAAAAATAAGTGGAACTGAATTGATATAATTTCCAGAATCAGAGAGGAAAAAAAGGAAGGAAGGATATCAAAGCATATAGACAGGAAAATGGGTAAACCACAAAGAAAGAAATCTTAGATCACTTCAAATTTTCCTTCCACAATATGAAGCAATGTAAGACAAAGTTATAACCTAAATATTTTTAAAGCAGACAAATAATCATTTATGATCAGAGAAAACAAAAACATTGGGAAATATGGGAAATGTGAGGCACAAAAATGCTTGTGTTTGGAATAATTTAAACATGGCTGAGTTAAAATGACCAATATAGATATATTTTACAAAGAAAATTAACTCATCACAAATACTTGATGAAACAGATGACACATTGTTTAGAAAGGTTTTAACAATAATACAAGTACCAAAAATTGTAGTAACAAAACACAAGTGGTATAGGGAAGCAGTCCCCAATCTTTTTGGCACCAGGGACTGGTTTCATGGAAGATAATTTTTCCATGGATTGAGGTAGATGGGGGATGGTTTGAGGATGAAAGTGTTCCACCTCAGATCATCAGGTATTAGATTTTCATAAGGAGGGCACAACTTAGCACCCTCGCACGCACAGTTCACAATAGGGTTTGTGCTCCTTTGAGAATCTAATGCCACTGCTGATCTAACAGGAGGCAGAGTTCAGGGGGTAATGCTCAATAGCCCGCCACTCACCTCTTGCGTGTAGCCCAGTTCCTAACAGGCCACAGACTAGTACTGGTCCATGGCCCAGGGGTTGGGGACCCATGGTGAAAATGCTTACTATTGCAAAAGCAAGGGACCGAAAAAGGAAGTCAGGTTATGTGAATTTCCTCATTTTATATGGAGAAAAAGTAACAATGACTACAGCAATGGTATCAGTTACACTAGCATTTGAGTCTTTCTGTGTGCCAGATACAGTTCATAGAACTTTACAGTTCTTTTAATCTTCTGATCCACACTCTCTGGTAGGTCCTATCATTATTCTCACTTAGGATAGAAGAGGAAAAGGATGTGTTATTCTATTCTCAGTGCTAACTAATACTATAGAGGTACACAGTTACAATAGTGTTAAATAGAATTTTATAAGTAGCCATCAGTATATTTTACAAATTAGATTGCCTTCAGTTTATCAAGAAAAAAGTTCATATGGCAAAGAATAATTTAAAAAGAAAACAACAAAAAAAAATAGCAAGGAGTATGATAATCTCCAGAAATAGAATACAAAATGACAGAGGCAAAATCAAACATATGGCAGTTGCTGGGGCCTAGAAACCTATACCCCAAATATGGTGCTTTGACAGGCTAAGCTGAAGAAGCAGCCTTATGGTGTGTTGGGCCTTCCCCTGCTCCTGTCTCTCAATCCTCTGTGTTTTCCAAAGCACAGGATGAGGTTGTTTTCTGAAGTCCTCTTATCTGCCTGAAATCTGGACCTGCCAAAGAAGAAAACAGTTACCTGTGGTCCCTTCCCTGACCTGAACAGACGTTTGTCATAAACCATTGTCCGCTCTGAGGGTCCAAAAAACGTTCTGTCAGGCCCTTGTATGTTCTTCAAGCCCATTGAATTCCCCTAAAAATCATGTGCTGCCTGCTTAAATCACCCGCACTTCCTCATCTCCCTTTCTCCTAAGAAGAAGGGTATATAACCATCTTTACCCCACTGTGTGGTACAATCACTCTGTGACTCTCCTACACACACACTAACAAATGTGTATGCCATTTTTTCTACTAATTTGCCTTTTGTGTGTTGATTTTTCAGTGAACCTTTAGGGAGTGAAGGAGAGGTTTTCCCTTTGCCCCTGCATAGTAAATGTTAATGGGTTATGTTCTAATTAAATAAATTTACAATGTAGTTTAAAAGAGCCACACTAAAGCCAAAATAACTCCTAAAGATCAAATAAGAGAATTAGAAAAGAGAATGACAAATGCTGACAAGAGGAGGGCTTTGCAGTATTAATATTAGATAGAATTGAATTGAAGTTAAAAGAAGTTAGTGAGACAGAGTAAACTCAGTGGTGAATGGTACAATCCAAAATGAAGTTTAAACAGTTAGGTTATTGCGCACCAAATAACATGACTTTAGACTATTGAAGATCAGTTTTTTTTTTTTTGAGACAGAGTTTCGCTCTCGTTGCCCAGGCTAGAGTGCAATGACGTGATGTGGGCTCACCACAACCTCCGCCTCTCAGGTTCAAGCGATTCTCCTGCTTCAGCCTCCCGGGTAGCTGGGATTACAGGCATGAGCTACCACGCCTGGCTAATTTTGTATTTTTAGTAGAGACGGAGTTTCTCCATGTTGGTCAGGGTGGCCTCGATCTCCTGACCTCAGGTGATCCACCTACATTGGCCTCCCAAAGTGCTGGGATTTCAGGTGTGAGCCATCACACCAGGCCAAAGATAAATATTTTAAACTATAAAAAGAAATAGAAAGAAGTGAATCAGTAGTAAAATACTTTGATATCCTTCAATCCATGATAAATCTCACACTGTAAAAGAAAGTATAAAATATATGAACAATTGAACTTATAATGTTGATTTAATCGAGAGTATTAAGTTTTTTACACTTCAGTAAATAAATTCTGTTTTCAAGTGCCTATGAAACACTCACCAAAAATTACCTTGTAAGAAACCACAAAGGAATTCTCAAAGAGTTCCTCAGAATAGATGGTTAAACAGTCCACATTATATTAGCACAGAACTGTGGAACAATCATTTAACAACTCAAAGGCAAACATTAAAACACCTAACCAACTGGAAATTAACCCCCACGTCTCATTAGCATGTATGCATACACACACACATCCTCTTCTGTTTCAGGGTATTAAAAAATAGTTATGGAAATAATAAGTGTAAAAACTTTAAGAGATACGATCACAGTTGTATTTAAGAGTAACTTCAAAGCCATTAAAGAGTTTATTGTTACAAAGGAAATAATGCATACTGGTGAACCAAGAAACAACTAAAAAATTATAAAAAGAAAATCAAAGGTAGGCCGAAGAAATCAGGAGACATACCAAAAAATCATAAAATAGATAAATCAAAGAACTAGTTTATTCAACAAAATGTTAAAATAGAAAAATTTACTTAGTCTAATCAACAGGAAAAGAAAATATCCCACTAAAACAAAATTTAAAATAAGAAAGGTGATATAACCACAAATGCAAATGATTTGAGAACCTTCACTAATATATTTGAATATTTGGCGTTAAAAAATAACCTCTCTAGGAAAATGTAAATTGCTAAAATTAATTCAAAAATGAAGGAAAAGCTGATTAGCTCAAACATCAGAGAAAATATGTAAAATGATTTCTAAATAATTATCTGCAAAAGAGTGGCTGGACTGTTTTTTTAGGGGCAAGTTTCTCCAAAACATTAAGGAACACACAAATTCTATACTATATAATCTGTCCCGTAGCATAGATTCACATTCATTTTTTTTCAAACCTGTACTATTCCCTTGCTGGAACCCAGTGAAGAGTATGTGAACAGAAATATAGAAACATCCACATTCCCAGTAATGGGATGGCTGGGTCATATGGTACATCTAGTTCTAGATCCTTGAGGAATCGCCATACTGTTTTCCATAATCGTTGAACTAGTTT
>NW_012107530.1:1036614-1053043 GCF_000951045.1 Mandrillus leucophaeus
AAATGACGAGTTGATGGGTGCTGACGAGTTGATGGGTGCAGCACAGCAACATGGCACAAGTATACATATGTAACAAACCTGCACGTTATGCACCTATGTACCCTAGAACTTAAAGTATAATAATAATAAAAAATAAAAAATAATAAAAAAAAGAAACATCCACATTCTACAAACCAATTTCCTTTCTAAATACAAAGAGAAACTTCAAGTAAAATACTAAGAAACCAAATAAATCTGTTTTTCAATTCTATTCTGTGGTCAAATAGGGTTTATTCTAGGGACAAAGACTATTACTTACATTGTTCTGAAAACTCCAGCTGTAAACAGTAAAGCAAACAATAGAATAATGTATATACATGTGTGTGTGTTTGTGGGAGTGTTTGTGCGTGTATAAGTACACTGGACTGAAAGAAGAATGAACATAAACTAGGCTGATTCCCCTGAACCCATTCCTGGGTATGCCACATAGACGGGAAGAAGGTTGAAGGCTCCAAGGACACAGGAAAAGAGAGAAACTACTAGGCCTTTGGGTTCCATTTATATGAGAAAAACATTTTAAACTTCGAAGAGAGCTGAGCACCATGGCATAGACAGGGTATCATTTCTTTGGGGGGGCCTTCCCTCTCCTACATGGCTTTAGGAAGTTTATTGCCTCCCACACGCTTGTCCATGCAGAGCATTTATGCAGCAATGCCAGTTTGGGGCACACTGGAGGCTGTGGGGTCACAGAGAATCTTTGGATGCCTGGTGCCATGGGGGGCAGATATATCAGGGGTAGGCCAAAGACCTGCCCCAAAGTTTTCCCTGGCCTCCCCTCTGTATGTGGGCTATATGACAGCTCTTGGCCAAAGAAAAAGTGCGCAACGTGAAGGTGCAGGGAAGTTTCCTGAAAAGCAGCATTACTTGGTTGGGTGATGGGGGTTGTAAACAGGGAGTGGTTGAATCCAGATAACACTATCAGAGGAAGCCTGCTCTTTGGTGGATTACTCACTCCTCAAATGAGAGCAAGGGACATGCTCAATGGTTTGCGCTTTTGCTTCCCTGACCACATACAAATTACCAACCAAGGCAGCAAATACTCCCAGGGGAATATAGCCCTCAGGAAAAAATAACATGGCATAGAGAAGATAATGATTGGGCCAGAATAGAATATAAACTTAATATATGCATAATACATATCCTAAAGAATTAAGGGGCAATATCAGAGGCATGATGCAAGAATAAGCAATCTTTCACAGGGAACCAACTGGAAGTGATGGGCACAAAAAATACAAGACTTGATATAAAGAGCCCAAGAGAAGGAATGAATAGCAGCAAGGACAACTTTGTGCAGATAATTACAATGTTTTATTAAAGTATATATAAAGAGACCTGAATAACCGGAAGTTATACCATGTTTATGAGTGATATGCCAGAGTGCAGTGGCATGCTCATGGCTCGTTGGAGCCTCAAACTCATGGGCTCAAGCAATCCTCCCACCTCAGCCTCCATAGCTGGAACTACAGGCATGTGCCACCATGCTTGGCCAATTTTAAGAAAAAATTTGTAGATACCATGTCTCACTATGTTTCCCAGGCTGGTCTTGAATGCCTAGGCTCAAGTGATCCTCCCACACCAGCTTCCAGAGTAGCTAAGATTATAGGCATGAGCCACCATGCTTGGCCTGACTAACATTTTTAGTAAGTCAATTCTTTCCAAGTTACTATAAAAATTAAAAGTAATTCCCAAAGGATACTGAACAAATTAACATCTGCAGTAAAAATTATATTACAAAATAAAGGAACTAGAATAAAGAGCCAAGGTCCTATTTAGAAAGAGGAGCAAAGAAAAAAAATCCCAACTAGATTTTAAGACATACTAAAAAGCCATAAGAATGTTAAAAATACATGATACTTATTTTTTAATAAATATGTATTTATAAAATACCACATACAACCATATGTATATAAGTGGAATTGAATGTAAGCTTAGAACTCTGAAACAGGTGAGTGAGTGCATGTAGAATTTTGTGAATATCAGAATGGTTTAGGACAAATTGGATTCCTTTCTCTCCTTGTGTCACACACAAATTTACAGTTGAATTAAATATCTCAATGTGAAAGAATAAAACTAACAAGTAAAAACGTAGGAGAATATCTTTGGCACCTTGAGTAGGGAGGAATTTAATAGACTCAGTAATTGCAAGCCATGAGGTAAAACACTAGTGGATCGTACAGCATTAAAATAAGAATTTCTGGCAAGTTCCTGACACTGATCAGTGACATGAGCAAGAAATAAACACTTGTGGTGATAAGCCACTGAGATTGGGGGAGGGGTGTGTTTCAGCACTTAAACAGCTGATCGATACAACTAGTGTATCAAAAGGGAGAGAGGGTTAGTAGGGCTTATACCTGGTGTTAACTGAAGGGGGGTCTGGCAGGAGGTTGGGGATTTCTGTTTGTACAAGAGAACTATAAATGTCTAATAGTGAAATGGTAGATCAATATTTAGGATTTTAATGAAAATGGAGTAGGTTACTCTCCTAGAAATAATAGGAAATAAAGAAAATGCACTTTGCCTCATGGCTTTAATGTCACCATACCGAAAGCCAGGTATAAACCCTGCACTCCAATTAATTAGAAATCCAGAGACAAGTTCACTTATTTTCAAAAATGTAAAGCCCTTGAGATGAGAGTCTTGTCTTTTTTGTTGATAGTCCACACTGTTTCCCAAGTGTGTGGAATATGGAGATATTCTGTATACATTGTGCTGGACAATATGGAGACATCTGCCACATGTGCTGCTGAGCACTAAGAACATGGCTGGTCTGAACGGAAATATGCTGTCAGGTAAAATACACACTTGATTTGGGAGACAATGCAAAAAAAAAAAAAAAAAGGAATTAAAATACCTGAATAATATTTTATATTGATTTTATTAAAATTATTTTCCTTAGTTTCTTTTTGCTTTTATTAATATGGTAACTAGAATTTTTAAAATTACACATGTAACTGTTATTGTATTTTTATTGGACACCAAGTGTTTGTCTAGAGCAATGATTGGCACATTGTCGGTCCTGAAAGATGCTGAATGAAAGAATGAATGGGTAAATTAGTTCAAATGAATCTTTTAATCAGCAAGTGGTTAGTTTTTTACATTTATTGTTCAGTCTGATGTCCTTAAATATAACTGAAAATATTTTATCAACTGAGAAAGGGATGACTTCAGCCGGCAAACTAATTTAGCAGTTTCCAAAGGAAAAGGAACAGTGAACAGAGCACTATTGTTTGAAAATGGATTTCAATTATGGAGTAGTAACCGTATGGCACATACTTCATGTGCACTCTCCCATTAAACCCACTCTACAACTTTACAAAGCATTATATTCCAATTTATAGATAATGACACTGAGGATCCGAGTGATACAGGTCACAGTGCAAGTAAATGGTGAAGCCAGGAGTCGGTCCTGGTCACTCTGACCAAGACAGACATTAGCTGCCAGCCTACTCTGATCATGTTCCTCCATCCTCACATTCACTATTTCAGCTGCAGTTAACTAGTAGTGGCCACTTTCCTGCCTCTGAGTCTTTGTTCATGCTCTTCTTCTGTCTGGGAACACACTCTCACTCAGAAAGCCACCTGTTGTGTTAGATTTTGTCATAATTGGAACTTACTTTACTTATCTGTTTCTTGTCTATGTCTCTCTTAAAATGTGAACTTCATGAGGGTATGCAGGTTTTCTATTTTGTTCACTGTAGAGAGATTAGCACTTAGTGTTGAAATGCTTGGTATACAGGCAATGCCTAACAGATAATTGCTGCCTGGATCAATGAGGATGTCTTCATCATTCCAATCAACAAATTGCTCTTTACGTCTCCCATAATTTGCACTCCAAGTATAGTTCTTATTTCAATTTGTATCATATTATAATCCACTCTCTTTTTGTGTGCCTCACCACCCCAAATTTGTAAATTCCTTGTAGATTGGATTAGGCCTATTTAGAAAGAGGAGCAAGGATAGTGATATCCCAACCAGATTTTAAGACATACTGCAAAACTATAGGAATTTTAAAAATACATAGTACTTTATGTAAAACCATATATATCAATGGAATTGAATCAGACATAGAGCCCTGAAACAGGTGGGTTTGTGTGTGTAGAATTTTGTGAGTGTAAGAATGGTTTAGGGCAAATTGGATTCCTTTGTCTCCTCATGCCACACCAAAATTTACAGTTGAATTAAAAATCTAAATGCCAAAGAATAAAACTAACAAATGACAATGTTGAAGAATATCTTTGGCACTTTGTGTTTTTCTCAAAGCAGTTCTCAGTCTTTTTTTCCCCTGAAAGACTTTCTTTCCTCCCACTGCAGACTCTTTTAGTTGTATACCCAATTTCCAATTCCTAGTTCTCTTTCCTTTTTTAAAAAAAACCCTCTATTTTTCTTGGAACAGCAGTATATCCAACTTTCCTTACAGTTAGAAATGGCCATGTGACAGTTTTGGCCAATGAAATGTACATCCAGTGTAGATTTCTCCAGAGTTTTGCTTTGCTAATAAAAGAGAGAAGACATGGTTGTCCCTCCCTTTCTTTCCTTCTTGTCCAGAACGTAGGCACAATGTCAAAAGCTACAGCAGCCCTTCTGCCATTTCAATGCAATAAACAAGAGTACATAAACCAACCAGATAAGGTGGCCGAGCAAAGGAAGATCTTCATGACTTTGCTGAGTAGTTGAACTAAGCCAGCCACTTCCCACCTGCACACTTCTTTCCATGTAAGAAAAACAGATCCATATTTGCTTAAATTATTGTAAGTTGGGTTTTTCTGTCTGTTACTTTTAGTCAAAATTATCTTTAACTTGTACAGTTAATATATTTAACTGGTATAGCACATATATGCTATACTCCCATGGGCATATGTAGATTTTTGATAAATCCAAAATATTATTGTGAGAAGGTAAATCTGCAAAATTTTGAAATATTCAGAAAGGCCAAGTGACTGCCCCCAGTTACATGCTGATAGTAAGTGGTGGAGTCAGGAATTTAGGTCTCCTAAGACCTCAAAAGCCATGCTCATGACCCACCCATATTGCCTCATGACAGGGCATCTGTGCTGCCTTCACAGCCTACAACCGTTGGCCTAATCTCCATTAGGGGACCTACAACCTGGGGGCCTCTCGTCATTGTCTCTTGAAGACCTCATCATGGAAGAACAGTCTCTCCTGGGCGTAGATGTTATGGTCTTACTTCCTATGGTGCAATTTGTTGGCAAAATACTCCCTGCCTTTCCTGGGCACTTCTTTTAAGAGTCACTTTGGAACTTCTCCCACTAGCACTCTTTGATGCTGGTCATTTTCTCAAACTGAGATGCAAATATATTCTGTGTATTTGAGGAACATCAAGGAGTTGAGCTTCAATAACTGGAGCAGACTAGGAGAGGGAGAGGAGGAGGCAGAAGATACAGATAAAGTTACATATGCAGATTCTTGATAAGGACTCTAAATTTATTCTCAGTGTTATAGAACATCATTACTTGACTCTAAGGGACATGACTATATAAAAGATTGTACTGATTTATGACTTATAGAAAGAACTAGCATTTCTATAGACAGAAGATGGCTTAGGCCAGGGGTATGGCAGTGGACATGGTAAGAAGTGGTATGTTCTGGACATATTTTGAAGTTACAGTCTACAGGATTTCTTAGTGGGTTGATGTGGGGTTTGAGGAAAAGAGAGTAGCCAAGGATGAGTTCAGGTTTTTTGGTTTCTATAGTTGCCATTGGAGGGAGTGGCCATTTACTTAGATGATAGACAGTGTGAAGAAGCATGTCTGATGCATGAAGGGGATGGATATTGGGCAGTTGCTTTTTATGGGTTAATTTTGTGATGACTATTAGACATCCATGTGAAGATGTGGTATAAAGAGAGTTCAAATCCCCTAAATATATAGTCCTAAACATCACACAAACTGATTATATGAGCCAGAGGCCAGATGGCAAGGCACCAGATTGAACTAAGTGGATTATGAGACATATAATATTTGAAGATAAAGGCAAAGATCAATCAGGAATTAAAAACACCCTCAGATGTTAGTTTTTCAATTTCAATTTGCTGCTGAATACATCAATGTGTTACCAAGAATATGGGTGTGTGTGTTTGGTTAATTGCCTGAGTAAATGTACTGATTTAATATGGACAATAAAAGGAACTGATATCCTTTAAGCTTTTCTCCAAAACAAACAGAAAATATCTGAACACACATATAAACACAGTCACCATGTAGCACAGCAACCTAATCAATGGCAATGGGCCCTGGGGAGCTGTTTGCCCAAAATGGTCAAGCTCCCGGGATCCAAATTTTGGTTCTGATTCTTAATAGTTCTATTAGCCTCTTTGTTGAATGGAAAACGTAGGCTGTTGAAATGATTTAAGGAAAGAATCCCCATAAAGCTCTTAGCACAGAGTCTGGGACACAGTATCAACCCAATAAATATTAGTTAGCTATAATTACTTATATTCACAGAGCATGGGATATAGACACACATACCCACGAAACATAACACCCAGGCACTGATAAAGCATATGAGCAGGTGAAAACACACTAGTAAATCGATATGTATGGTAATATGTACACAAATACACAGAAAATGCCTTACATTTTCCTATTCCCTCACTTCCTGTCTCACCTGCCTTTATACTTGATAATGTTCCTTTTTAATGCTTTTCAAGAATGGAAAGATTTTTCTTGTAAGAGCTGGCTGTTACTACTGATGCCTGCCATGGCTCACAGCAGGATGAATGACAAATTCAGCAAACCACTTTCTCTAAAAATAGGCCACTCCAGATAATCTTTGGCTTCGATTCTTATTTCATACACCTTTAAAAGAAAAGAAAAACTCCATTCTTGCAGAGACCTACTGCTAACCTATTCCAAGCAATGTGACTTGATGAACATGAACAAATCTCCTCTCAAGGTCTGCAAAATGCCCTAGCTTTCTCTCCTCTGTTTATTGGATTTACATAAAATGGAAATATAAGGCTGATGGATTTCTCTAGACACTGCCAGAAGAATGTTCATTCTGTTTGGCTTTATGGAGCCACTTAACCTGAAATATTTTACCTTGATAATAGAATGCATGACTTGCCTTCTCTATTTTCCCCAAGATGCACATGGATGGATGCAGTGGATACAAGATACTTTCAAGTCAGTGTCACAGTGCAGAATCATTTGCATTGCTCTCAGCACTACAGGCCAACTAACTTTTGATGGACATGATTCCTCAAGAGTTCATTTGGCCTTCTGGGTCAAGAACCACTCAGTTCACGTCATCCATAGGGCTGGGATGCATATTTATGGCAAAAATAAAACAACAACGAAAACAAGTAAACCTCACTGAGAATGCATTTTTATATTGGGAATATCGACTGCTGACCCAATGCTAATGGAGCCTGAGCATGAATCCTATTTACCTCCTTACAACCTCGTTAAGCATAAATCAACAAAATTCTGATTTGGACTCTCTGCTCCACTGATTTGGATTGGAAAGGGGCATTCAATCAAGCTTTTAATATCAACTCATTAACAGCTTCTCTAAAGTCTGTCACTGCCACATTTACTCTGTGTTTTCAAACTGGATAATGCTAAAGCTGGAAGACTATAGAAAATATGTCAAACCCATGTTTATATACTTCTAGATGCTGTTCAGGAAAATCAGGGGCAATTGATTTTGCAAATTTCATGTTGGTGACCTTGACATCAATTCTTTGCCAGAGGCAGCTTCTGTCTACTTTGTTGCTGATGTTATCATTATCATCATTAATGTTTCCCACTATAGGATGTGAAGTAAGGGTACCACAATATTTTGCATAATTTTGCTGTGCTCGGTGGAGGGTATCACAATTAAAAATTGATACACCATCCATCCATTTAGGTGTCTACAATTGGAGGTATATGAAACCGAGTTTCAACCTGGTCTAAACAATACTGTTTCACACAACAAGAGGTCTTAATGCATGGAGACTCTAGGGACAGTTAGTTCAGCAGCAGAATGACATCACTGAGGACTCAGGTTCTCTCCATTCTTTTACTTTGCCTTCCTCATTCCAGCCTTAAAGCTGGCTTCTCTCATGGTCAGACAATGGCTGCCCATTAACTATGCAGTAGCGGAAGAATGACGGCATTTTCTCTTGTATGTGTTCTAATCAGTCTGGAAAACCTTTTCCAGGAGCCTCACCATTCGATTTCCTTCAGGTCTTATTGGCCAGAATTGTAACAACCATGATTGCTTAAACCAATCAGGATTTGCGTCTTTGGTGTTTGGACTGAGAATATGGTAATACGGAGTAGGGTGGATACCAGAGCAATATTAGCATTTTATTAGAAAGGAAAAAAGAGGAATAAGTGGCTTTGGGGTAGGCAAACAATAGGGTCTCCTAAACATACAGAGACCCCTGGTGGAGAATGACAATAACTGGGCTAGTGGTAGGAGTAGGAGGAGATGAGCAGAAAGAAGGGGATAAGGAGAAGAGGAAGAAGACTACAAAAACTTAAGGGAGCAGGAGTACATAGTCCCCTCCCCTAAAGTGTGGGCAGGGCCTATGGAGAGGATGGGATAGTAACTCCCTTGATTAGCTTACATTGCATGGGAAAAGTGATGGGATAGTCACTATGATAATTGCTATGTTATGTTATTGTTTACAAGAGTCCACCCTAGCAGACTGTAGTGAGACTATCCTGTTGTCCTTGAAGAAGTAAGCTTCTAGGTTGTGAGAGGAGGGGGCCATGTGGCAAGGGCCTACAGTGGCCTCTTGTTACTGAGCATATCCCTGGACCGTGGCTAACATGAAAACTGGGACCTCAGACATACAGCTGCAAGGAAGTGAATTCTTCCAACAAGCAGTGAACTTGGAAGAGGACCTCAAGTCTCAGATGAGATTGAAATCCTGACACCTCAATTCCCTCCTCATAAGATACTAAGGGAGAATCCAGCTAACCTATACCCAGACTCCTAACCAACAAAAACTGAGATAACAATTTTGTGTTGCTTTAAGCTGCTAAATTGGTGGTGTTTTTGTTATATGGCAATAGAAAATTAATACACCCACTTTGGACTGTTGGATGAATGAGAAACAAACTTCTTCTTTGTGCTGAACCACTGAACTTTGGAGGTTAATAGCATCTAGTGTTACCTTAACTAAATACAATGTCATTAACAAAGTGGCTCATATAAAAGCATTAAAAGCCCCACCAAATGTGCAGTGACTGGTGCCTCTGGAAATCTTGCTTTGGAGATAATCTTCTGGGAATGGCCCAAAGCATGGCTCCACCTGCTAATGAAATGGAATTCAGAATGGCTACGACAGATTAGTCATCATCCTCAAATTTTGGCACTTCTCATTTATGGGACCTGGCTTCCACCATTTAATTAGGATCTGGGCCAGATATATATAGCATGATACCTCTGAGAACCAGCAGGATTGTCTGTCATATTTATGCAGCAGGAACGGTCTTGTGTTTCTGGCAGGTGCTAAAGGTTTATCTATTTTTTATTTTTTTTGGTTTGTTTGTTTCTTGTTTTGTTTTGATAAGAAAAGCACTACTAACATCTGGCTTACTCATATAGGGAAGAAGGACATAATTCAGCCTTTTTCAGCCTTAAAGTATAGTATAACTTTTTGAATAGACCTAATGGCTCTCACTTAAGTGAACATATAGTATGTGCCAGGTACTGTGCTATTAGTCTACATATACTTTTCCATTTAATGTTTACTACAACCCTAGAAAGGAAATAATAAGTCTCATTTTGTTGATGAGGAACCTGAATCTAGAGAGGTTAATCAGTGTGCCCAAGATCATACCTTTTGAGTGGCAGAGCCAAGAATCAAATCCAAGTCCATGTGACTCATTCATCCATACATTAATTCATTGGTTATTCCTCTAAAACTTAATTTCCAGGCACTAGTTAGTGAATATTGTATAAGATAATAGAGAAGGAGCTGGTAAACTTTTTCTGTAAAGTGCTAGCTGGTAACTGTTTCAGGCTTTGAGGTCAACATAGTCTATCACTAGTACTCAACTCTGCATTATAATATGAAAATAACCATAAGCAATGTGTGAATGAATGAACATGGTTGTGTTTCAGTGAAAGTTTATTTACAAAACAGGTAGTGGGCTGGATTTCTCCTGCAGGCTGTAGCTTGCTCAGCCCTGGTCTAGAGGCAAGACTGACACATTATAACACATGCTGGTAAGTGCAGAGAAGGGTCACCCAGCGGGAGCTGTGGTGCACAGCCCAGATCACCAGCCTTATTCCCCTGCTGTTGGAGCATTGTTGGCTGCAGGTTCGCAGTGAAGGGGGCAGCCTCAATCAAGACCATGTCCTTTCCTTGGAGGCATGACTGGTAGATGTGAGAGTATAGGCCCCATGCTCTTTTGCCAATTTGGAACAACTCTGATGGACCACTCCAGCTTCAGAGCCCCTCATGCAATCGATCAAGGCCTTAGCTGTAATTGCACTGCAGCTCAAAATCTCCCTTAGCTTTTTCTCACTTTCCCTGGTGTCTTCCAGGGCCTGTTCCCAAAACTGCCTCTCAGAAACTACCTGCATGTGATTCTCCATCTCAGAGTCTGTGTGCAGCGAAGCAGACCTAAGCAGGCCATTTAACCCAGGCTGCCGGGTGGTGGTGGGGGAAGTGGCGGTGAGGGGGCTGAGGGTTGAAGAGAAAGGCTTCCTGATCAAAGTTGTGTCTTAGAGCACTACTGGGACCACACTAAGAGAGGGGGCAAGAGGTAGGGGAAATAGGAAACAGTCTTCTGGTCAGAAGGAAGAGATCTGCTAGTTGTGGTGGGTCATGTGTATAATCCCAGAAGTTTGGGAGGCTGAGGCATGAGAATTGCTTGAATCCAGGAGTTCAAGACCATCCTGGGCAACAAAGTGAGACCCCATCTCTACAAAATAAAAATTAAAAAACAGTTAATCAGGCATGGTGGCCTGCACCTGTAGTCACAGCTACTTGGGAGGCTGAAGTGGTGATTGCTTGAGCCCAGGAGTTTCTCCAAACTCAGTGAGCTATAATCATGCTACCGCACTCCAACCTAGATGACAGAGCAAACCTCTTGTCTCTAAAAAAAGAAAGAAGAGATCTGGTTAGAAGGAAAAAGAAATGGAGGCAAGAAACACATGATGGATTGAATAGTTCACAGTTGCTGAACTGTCATGTGTGGCTGGGGATTCATCTATATCACATATGGAGCTGAGGGGGAAGCAAGGGCTAGATCATGCAGGGTCTTGAAATAGCGATCAGTTGTATACCTGGGGATGGAGTAACTGCCTAGAGACAGCCCTAGATGGTGAAGGAGATCCTTCTCCATCTTCCTACCATAAAATTGGAGGTACAGTGCTGGGAGAAGCTTTCACTGGAGAGGGCTGCAGGAAGCTGTGTGTCTTGGGGAACTCCTGGCCTCAGTGACTCATCAGATAGAGAAGCTGTGAAGACCCCCAGAATACAAGGGAGCATGGTTATCACACCTCAAGGTTTCAGAGTACATGGTGGAGAGTTGGAACACTTGGGGAGTGTGGCACAGTAAGTCGCGGTAGCAAGCTCAGGTAGGAATGGAGATGAAGCTGAAGAGAGAATTGGTGGCTGAGGGGTTTGTACTTGGGTTTAAGCATGGGTGGCCCCGAGGTGAGGCCGGCAGCTTGGTGCAAGCCTCCTTCTTCACTGAGGGTGACCCTGCTGGCACAGGGATCTCCTGAAGCTCAACTACAATCTAAAAACACTGTCCTTTCCTATTTCATAGATTTTAAAGTAAACAAGAATTGTATGATATTTTAAATTTTTCAGATAATATATTAGGATGGCACAAAAGTAATAGTGAAAACCACTATATAATAGTGAAAAACTGCAATTACTTCTGCACCAACCTAACAGATGTATTTATAATAAAGAATATATAACAGAGGTATATTATATAATTTATAATATCATCAATCTTTGTATTCTATACACAAACAATTGGTAACAGTTTGGTGTATATAATTCCAGAACCATTTCTGTGAATTTACTAATACATATTTACTTTTATTTAAAAACATCTATCATCTATCTACCAATTTTTATATACTTATTACATGAATATGTACACATGCTGCTTTGTGACTGTCTTTGTTCATGTCAGATTATAGACATATTCATAAGAAATTTTAATATTTTTCCATGCTGTGGATATACTATATTGTACTTAATCAGTATAATTATGATACCTATAGAAATTTGAGGCCTAATTTTTGCCATTATAAATACTACTGCCATGAACATTGTCATACATATATGAGTATTTATATACATGAGCATAATATGATATGAACTAAGATTTGTGGGTGCTATCATCAGCTGGTAATTGTGCTAAGTGCTTTGCATGTGTTCTCTCATTTAATTCTCACAATTGTCCTTTGAAATAGGTTTCATTATGATCCCAATACTACACAGGAAGAGAATGTGCCTTAGAAAGTTTAAGTAACCTGCCATTAATTTTCTCAGAAGAATAGTGGAATGAATTTGCCAGTTTGCATTTTAAAAAAAGACTTGTTGGTATACGATTGAAATCAACTTGAGCTTACATATATATTTAGGGTGGACTGACATCTTTACAATATTGAGTCTTCTCATCTAAATGTCATGTCTTTCCATTTGTTTAGATCTCCTTATTTGTCTTTCCATAATGCTTGCATGTTTTTTTCACATAGGACCTACATATTTCTTGTTAGAGAGATTCATAGGTGTGTCATAGGTATTGTTGGTGTAAAGGAATTTAATGAAATTTGTGTTTTGTATTTTGAGCTGATAGCATACAGAGTTGTGTTACAAGATAAAAGATAAGATACCTTTCAAGTCAGAGTCACTGTGCAGAGTTGCTTTGTTAATGCTTTATCCAGGATTTAATTTCTATCTATGCTCTTTCAGGAGACAAGTTGATGGCTTGTTTTTTTCAGAGTCATTCAAATGACTCAGTATTGGATTCCAGATTTAATAGACTTTCTGCTCAGAATCTGAAACCATGGCACCCTTGACTTTTACTTTTAGTTTGATGCCCCTTTGAGTTTTATCATGATAAGGTCACCTGTTTCTTAATTTCTGGAAATATTAAGGATTTTTCTCTATTTTTGTAGTTTATAAATGTCACATGATTTTGCTAATTGTGTATGCAAACCTCTTTCCATTTTATTTTTCATTTTTTCACATATCATTTTTACATTTTTTGCTTTTACTGCTTGGCACTTCTATTTTACTTTCATTACTCATTCCTTATTGAGGGCTTTCAATTTGAACACATAACTCCTTTTTTTCTACTGAATTTTCTTTTATTTTCTTTTTCCTATTAAAAAATTCTCCTTTAAAATGGAGGTGAAGAGATACTTAAATATAAAAATAGAAGAAAATTGAGAATTAAAAAAAAACCAAACTTTTTTTCCCAGTGGAAATGATTGACTGGTTGACCTGTGTCAACTTTCAATATTTCAAGACGTTCCTTTTATTAATTATCTGTCATTTGTTCTATGTATTGGGAAATTTCCCAACTTTATCTTTTATTTATCTGATACAGTCTTCAGAATTGTTTATTCTATTTTTCAGGCGTTGCACTGATTATTTTTAAATTACTTATTGTAACTGACAACAAATTAGACAGAAATCTGATTTTCCCAAAAAAGTCATTCCTAGGTATTGATTGTACCTTTTTAAAAGAAATAAAAACCAATTCCTTTGAAATGGTCACAATACTTCTTGAATCCCTCTGAAGATAGCAATTAGAAAGTTTTCAAGACTAGCCATAATCCTTGTGTTACATCTTATTTCTCTGGGTTAGCTATTTGGTTTGTGCACAGTGGTCCTTTTGGTTTATGCTTTAGTTATCTGTTCATATTTAAGGGTGAAGAACTAGCTTGATCATATGGGTAGCTGGAATGAGTTTCTTCTGCAGATAAGGCTCTGAGTAGATAATTCCCCTGAATCCATTGAGGTAGGAAGACTGACAGGCAGACTTTGCTTTAGGATACGTGGGTGGGATCAAACAGGCAGGATGGAGACTCCCACAAATGCCAGTGTATGGAGGCTTTTACTCTGGGATTTGAATGTTTTCATTTATACTCCTTCTTATTATTCCTGCATAGAGCTGTCTTCTGTTAATTATTATTATTTTCTTGCAGTTTACAACTTTTGAAGTCTAGAATTATCTTGGATTCTGTTCCCTTGCCTAGCCCTTAAATCCACTTTGGGTGACTTCCTAGGCTAATGTTAGATGTTGTTTAGACAAAAACCTTGAGCCTTTAGCGTTGAGCAAGTTAACTAAGTGCCGTAAGCTTCCAGCTCTGCATCTGTAGAGGGGCACAAAACCAAGGCTTCTTTGAGAGGGTTGTTGTGATAATTAAACAGAATAATGCATATAAGGTTGTAGGTAGTAACTGTCCAGCACATGCTCACCTTCCTTCTTCCTCACCGCCCTCTTTCTCCCCATCTTCTTCCTCACTCTTCCCTTCCCTTTTCCCTTCCTTCCTTCTTCTTCTCCTCCATGTCTTGTGTTTCTACTTTTATTATTTCCATTATACCAGGATTTGGACCATTTTCTAATTATCTTATTCATTACATTCTTTCTTTGTCTTTGAAGGGAATAGAAGTTAAAAACGTATGTAAGAGCTTTTCCTACAAGCCAATACTGCTTCAGGAATATGAATGTGGAAAAGTTTAAAACAAAAACAAATAAACAAACAGAGACTTAGAGTCAGAAATGAATCTCAGTGCAGCCACACATCAGTCATGTGACCACGGGCAAGAGGCTTTACTTTTCTAAGCCTCCACCTCTGTAGTTTGGTGATCTGTGAAATGAGACTAAATAAAATGATGTACCTAAATCATCTTGCACAGCAAGTCCAAGTGAAATATCCATCCCCTTTCCCCTTCCCTTTTTCTTGTTCTGCCAAACTGTGCCATGATGATCATGCTGTAGACCTGCTTCATGGGTGATACCTGTGTGTGGGTGCATGGGGCCCTGCACTTAGATGGACCCTGAATTTGGTTTAGTGCTTTTTGCTATTGCTGTCTTAAAATTATTCAAAATGTTTGAACAAGGAGCTCCGATTTCCCTTTTGTACTGGCCCCCCAAATTGTATATCTGGCTCTGCCTTCTGTGATTCAATTCATTAAACAATCCATATTTCTGTCTCGCTAGTAGACAGGGAGGAAGCAGGTTCCCAGGTGCCCAAGGGCAGCAGCTAGGGAATCCCGTCTATGGCTGCAGCTCTTCCAGTGTCATTTCTACCCAAGTTCCTAAAGCATCCAGTGTAGGCTTCCTTGGGTTCCCTGCAGCTTTCCAACTATAGCTCCAATTTGACACACGGGCTATTTTCTATCCAGGTCCTAAAGGTAGCCTTCTGTAAGGTTTTGGAAATAAAGCAAGTCATTGCCTTTTTGTTAATGACTTTTAAAAGAATGAGCATTTTACTGAGCATAAGAAACCCTCTAAGAATATACTGGAAAAGGCAGGCTCATGCTGCAGATGAACTAGAGTATGTCCTTCAATGTGAAATCCCTGCCAAGGAAATGTATAGCTGGGAGGTTCCCTTTGCCTCTTTCATGACCCAGCTGACCATCTGTTCCTTTATTTCCAGAAGGAATGTAGACTCTTTTCCACAAAAAAGTAACTCCAAAATGTAGGAGTACATTTTTAGAGGCTTGACTCCTGAGTAGTTACAAAATAAACACAAAACATTATAGGGAGGTTTCAGTGAGCTAGTCTCAGTCATATGAAGCCGACCTCCTTTGCATTCTTTAACCAAGTCCACAGCTGGGGAAGAAGGGATGGGGTATGAAAGGTTGGACTAATCCAGTGTGGTCCTGGCACTTTCCTCCTTGCTGCATGAATTAATTCTGGCCATCCAGGGAGTGACAAAGGCTATAATTGAAGCCCTTTCATATGAAGAGAATATCTACAGACCAGTCTGGATCAAGAGAACGCCTGCATGTAATCATGGTCAAAGCAATAAACAAATAGGATGGATATCACAGGCACTCAGAGTTAGTATTTACCTCTATGGCGGTGGTCCTCAAAGTCTGGTCTCTGTATTACCAGCACGAGCATCAGCAGAAATTTGTCAGAACTGCAAAATCTCAGTCCTCTCCCAGTACCTACCAGATCAGAAACTCTGGGGATGAGCTCCAATAAACTGTGTTTTAGTCGGCCATCTAGGTGATTCTGATGCACTAAAGTTTGCAGCCAACTGCTCTATAGCATTCTCGAAGGTCATTATAAGACATCCCAACCCAGAATACAGGTCTAAATGTCAGATGATATGATCTGATGGGTGACTGTTTTCTTCCCTTCCTTCCCTCCCTCCCTCCCTCCCTTTCCTTCCTTCCTTCCTTCCTTCCTTCCTTCCTTCCTTCCTTCCTTCCTTCCTT
>NW_012107530.1:1053093-1059842 GCF_000951045.1 Mandrillus leucophaeus
TCCCTTTCCTTCCTTCCTTCCTTCCTTCCTTCCTTCCTTCCTTCCTTCCTTCCTTCCTTCCTTCCTTCCTTCTTCTTTCTTCTTTTTTCCTCTTTCTTTCTTTCTCTTTCTTTTTTTTTTTTTTAAACATACTTTCATAGATAACAGTAAAATAGTCTTAACTACAAAGCTCATAAACTGGCAGGTAACATTTTAGTCTGACCATCGGGGGATGAGGTCAAAGTTGCTGCTCTCCTCATGAGCTTCCTTCTGTTTCACAGCTGCTGCCTAGAGTCTGGGAACCAGATGTATGGGCTCAGAGAGCTAGATTCAGGCTCTTTGTTTAGCTGTCCAACCAGGCTATGGACAAACTTACCAGTGAAGGTCCAACTGAGAGCCAGGAAAGATCTTGCCATGGAGTTAGATGGCTTGGCATTTTGCTCTTGGCTCCTCATACACAAGTTTAAAATATCTCCCATCATCAACACTACAATGTATTACAAATTGAGCTTAGGTTTTTGTTTTTGTTTTTGTTTTTTTTTTGCTGCCTGCTGCATGCAAAAGTCATCCTATTGCAATCTATGAAAGAAACTTTGCCAAAATAATCCTAACCACAAGAACGAACAAAGAAATAACATACGAAACAACGTATATTGCTTTTTCAGACAAGCTCATAAAATCCACGAAATTCTAAGAGCACTTGGGTGATCTGAAGTGGATTGAAGTTATTCCTCCTGGGAGGTAGATTTTTCACAATGATTAAATATCTGCATGATTAGGAGGCTTCAGTAGTCTGAGGGGTGGTCTGACATGAAGCCTCCTGAATTTACATCATGTTCTTTCTTGTGTTCATGGGAAGAAGCATAAACTGTATGCTTTATTTTTGTAAACTGGATTTTTCTTCTTTTGCTATTTTTTATCCTCATGCAACATATTCATGGAACATTTAGTTTGATCATTTTCACTTATAGGATATATACCTGAAGAGAAGAGATATGCCCAATATAGCAGTTAAAAAAGATCCACTCAGATATTGACAATAATGAAATCTTATATTTGAGAATTTATGTCTTCAATGTTAATTAGAAGGTCAGATCCATCAGAACTAATTACCAGTAAACTGATCAACACATTCCTCACTCAGCAAAAATGTATTAATTAAATAAGTGAGTACCAGCAACTTTAGCTTACTTGATTTGCCTTTTAAACAAGAGTTAAGAAATTTCAAATCTATCAGGAACTCAGTATCTGACAAAATGACTTATAGGAAACATAACCAAGAATCAGAAAATATAAACAAAAAGTCTGAACTACCAGATTAATCACTAAATAAAAAACAAAACACAAAACACTAAAAGACAAAACCGTGTTTACTTTTCTGATAGTCCGTTAGGCTCAGTGTCCATTTTGTTTTGAGGAAAAAAAACTCCAACTGGTTTGATGATTTATTTTCCACTACAAATGCAAATTAGCAGAAGCAAATTAGAAGCCTTAGACTAGAGACAGGGATAATCTCTGTGTGGGAGGAGATAGTAAAATGTAAGAATCAGATACAAGAACTAGGAGAGAATAGCAGTATAGAGTCATTAGTGCAAGGAAAAAACTACCCTACATATAATAAATTCAATAACTGGCATTCGGAATAGTGATTCTGAGTAATTAGGAAAAGGAAATTATAAAAACAATAAAATTGCTTTGAAATTTACAAAGCATTTGCAACGCTGTTATTACATGGGAATGAAATTACATTTGGTATATTCTGCTTTTAAAAGCAAGGAAATGTGAACCAGAAAGATTTACAAGCAAAATTATCAACAGGAAAAATGCTTGGAACATTTTCATGCCCCCCATTATCAGTATGGCTTGATTCTCCCGGATGACTCCTTTGCTGAGCATTCTAATGAAGTATCCCTGTACTTCTGTGAGATGGAAAGCACTAATTTCCCCTAAAATATGGAACTCTGGAAAAAAGTAGTGACTAACTTTGTATAGCAGTAATAATGTGCTATTAGAAAATTATCCCTAGCATTTTTCAACCATAAATCTGATGTAAAAGATTTATTGCATTTGTATCCTGTGATTTTTATTATTTTTTTAATGTTATTTTTCCAAGGAACATCATCTCAAATTTTTAAATGAAACTACTAGAAAAATATTGTTCAATAAACAGAGATCCAATTTACAATTAATTTTTCATATGTATATCTAAGTCATGTATACTCTGCTTGATAAAACTTTTGTTCAATATCTGCTAAAACAAAATATAAAAAAAGAAATCAATCTGAAAATCTCTAAGCTTGTTGAAATTCAGGGTGGGGCTCCCATTGTGTTTTTAGAATAAGATTAACTGGGGGAGGAGGAAATAAATTTATACAATGAAAACTATGACCAGAGAGTTCTCTCTTTCATAGAGGTAAATATTATTTACCAGAAAGACTCTAGGACTGAAGTAAATTATTCTAATCCAGTGTCTTTCTACTTGACTCTCGTCTTTTTTTTTTTTAAACTTTGTGGCAAGATGCTTATAGAAGCCAAAAATCAACGTATTTTCTTGTTGGATGATTCTGGCCCTTGCTGCTATCTTCTTGCTACATTAGGAGATTTGAATGTAGATTACTGGGACTAACAGCCAATCCTTATGACTGAGCGTTGACTGATAATCTACATGGACCAAGCAACATAGAAGAGAAGAGCTGCCATAAGCAGTGAGACGAATACTTTTAATTCTTGATGACTTTGTTTGCACCTCATTCCATCCTGCTTCTTATCTTCTAACTGCTAACATTAGCCCCTTTTGCTCTGTTGGTTCTCACCCCACCATTGGAATTTTCCTTGTCTCCACATTTCTGGCTCTGATCTTAGAATCTCTGTTCATGTATTCTGGTCATTCACTCTGACCAAGTAGTCTCCAGCCAGATAAGGGCTCTCCTGATCCCAACTTCCACCTCTTGTGCAGGCTCTGTGAAGATGGCTCCCTGAGGAGGAAACAGACACTTCTACCTGTCATCGAAATTCCTCTCATGTCTGCTCTTTTCTCTTTCTTCTCATTTGCTCTCTGTCATCTTTTAAAGACTGGACTACTCACCTCCCTGGCTTTAGGTGCTTCCCATGCCAGTTCATCTTTCACTTCACTACTACAACATTAGTGACTTCTCTCATCCTCACCTTTCAAATCTAAATCCCTGTGCCCAGCTTCCAAGACCTTCATCTGACCTCTTCAACTTTCTTGTCTGCAATTTCGCAGTATGCAATTTCAGTCAAGCCAATTACATTGTTTCTATCTTTGGAAGGTTATCCATAAGATTAAGTTCACATCCCATCTTTTTGAAGGTTACTGTGACTGCTACCAACTTACCTTTGCACAGGGCTTCTTGGACCATAAAATATTTTGATATATATATCTCTCTCTTTGGATTCTCCTATTAACCTTTTAAAAGTCATTACTGAGTTACCTCTCTCCTTCACACCTCACAGTATACATTCATAGGAACTCTTGTTGATTTTATTTCTAAAATATAATGCAAATATATTCCTTTTTTTTTTTTTTGACAGAGTTTCACTCTGTTGCCCAGGCCAGAGTGTAGAGGCACGATCTCAGCTCACTGCAACCTCCACCTCTCGGGTTCAAGCAATTCTCCTGCCTCAGCCTTCTGAGTAGCTTGGACTACAGGGGTGCACCACCACACCTGGCTAATTTTTGTATTTTTAGTAGATACAGAGTTTTGCCGTGTTGGCCAGGCTGGTCTCTAACTCCTGACCTCAGGTGATCCACACACCTCAGCCTCCCAAAGTGCTGGGATTACAGGTGTGAGCCACCGTGCTGGGCCTATATCACTTCTTAAATTGTCCACTATGTGCTACCAGATTCTCCCTAATCTGGACTACCATAGCATTCTAACTGGCCTCCTTATTTTTACACTTGCTATGCTGCAGTCCCACTGCATACAGCAGCCACAATAATCTTTGTAAAATGTGAGTAATGTACTGTCCAGATCCTCCTCCTCCCTGGATTTCTCCAGTGGTTTTCTTTCAAACTTGGATAAAAATCTAAATTCCTTAGCATGGACAATGAAGTCCATAAGACCAAGCCAGCACTGTCCACTAGAGCCTGTGCAATCATGAAAATGTTCTCTAATCTTTGGTGTTTAATACAGTAGCGACTAGCCACATGTGCTTACCAAGTGCTTGAAATATGGCTAGTGTTACTGAGAAACTGATTTTTAAATTTCAATTAATTTAAATATAAACTTAACTAACCACATGTGGTTAATGGCTACCATACTGGACAATGAAGATCCAGCCACTGGACTCACCTCTCTGTAGGTGAGTTTAGGTGTCTGTACTCACCTCCTGTTATTTTTCCTGTTGTTTACTCAACAATAAGCACCCAAGATTTCTCGCTGCTCTTCACAGATGCAAGCTTGTTCCACCTCTGGGGCTTTGCTCAGATCTCCCCACCCCCTGGCTTCTCTTCCTTTAGATCTTCACACAACTCATGCCCTTACTCCATTCTCATTTCCGAAACAAAAGTTACTTTTTCACAGAATCCTTTTCTGGTCACTGTCTTAGAGAGTTTGAGCTATTGTAATAAGGATACCACAGACTGGGTGGTTTAAGCAATAAACATTTATTTCTCCCAGCTCTGGAAGCTGGAAGTCTGAGATCAGGGTGCCAGTATGATCAATTTCCTGCTGAGGGCCTTCCTCCTGGTTCACAGATGGCTGCTTTCTTGCTACATGCTCACATGAGGGAGAGCAGAGAGAAGAAGGAAGCTCTCTCTTGTCTGTTTTTATAAGGCCACTAATTACATCATGAAGCTTTCACCATCATAACCTAATTATCTCCCAAAGGCCGACGTCCAAATACTATCATATTGGAGATTAGGGTTTCAATATAAATTTGGACTGCACACATATTCAGCCCATAGCAGTCAGTCTATGTAAAATAGCTCCCTATGCTACCCTATTCCACAAGTACTCTTCTATTTAGCTTTATCACTGCCTAAAATAATTTTTTTTTACCTTGTTTATCATCTGTCTTCTCTACTTTCTCCAGAAGTACAGGTTCAGAGTAGGTGGAAAATGAGCTTTAGGTAGATTGAATTTTCTAGGTGATGCTGGGGATACAGGAGCAAGGGAGTTGAGGGTGTTTGCAAAGAAGTAATTACAATGAAGGAAAAGTAGAATCTAAGAACCTAAAATGGGTGAGGAATACTGAAAGGAGGGTAAATTCACTGATTTAATGGATGTGATGCTCTGGTGTGGCTGAAATACTATTGGAACAGAAAGGCTAAAGAGAATTAGATGGTGGCCATACAGTGGCAAGCTGGAAAGGGAGATTCTAGAGAGGGTATAACACTTGTTTGAATGAAGTCTTGGGAATGCTCATGGAAGTGGGTGGCCAATATGGAAGAGGGCAGAAGACAAGATCGTAGGAGGAGAAGAGCTTAAGGACTCAGGAGGTCAGGGTATTTGGAAGAGTCATCTTCAGTGTGTGAAAATCATAAAGGATTATGTACAACAGGAGTAGTGCTGGAGTGAATTAGAGTAGGCCTGGCTCTAGCAGACGAGACCTCCCTGGGGTTGGGAGGTGACTGCTGATGACAGCAGAAAATGGGAGAATCTGACAGCATAGATTTTAAAGCTGTGAGTTTTAAGGGAAAAGAGACAATAAACAGGAAGCAGCAGTAAGGCTGCCTCCCTGGTCACCAGGCGTGATGAAGGAAAAAACAACCATCACCTGAAAGTTCTGCAGGGGCCAGGCATGGGGCTCATGACTGTAATTCCAGCACTTTGGGAGGCTGAGCTGAGAGCATTGCTTGAGCCTAGGAGTTCAAGACTAGGCTGGGCAACATAGGGAGACCTCATCTCTACCAAATAAATAAATAAATAAATAAATACATACATACATAAATACATAAATAAATGAAAATTAGCTGGGCATGATTGTATGTGCCTGTAGTCCCAACTACTTGGGAGGCTGAAGTGGGAGGATTGCTTGAGCCTGGGAGGCTGAGGCTGCAGTGAGCCATAACTGTATCACTGCACTCCAGCCTAGGTAGCACAACAAGACCCTGTCTCAAAAAGAGAAAGGAAAGGACTAGATATTAGCATAAGAAGTGAAGGACACATCCGAGAGGAAGTTGAGGATAAAGAGGATTTTGCTAAAAGTGAATTCTAGAGTAGAGTGGAGGGTATTGACCTCTAGGGAGGTTGGACGATGGGCTGGATTAGCAGACGTGCAGATCTGTTCAGAGAGGAAACTGTGAGAGGAAGGCGCCTTGCAGCCTTGTGCTTCTAGTGATTGACATCACTGGGAAAGTGGTGTGATGGGAATCTTTTCCAAGGTCTCCAAGTCACCTTGTTCTGATAAAACAGAGTGTTGGAGGGGAGGGGAGGGAATGTGGGATCTTATCAAGGCATAAAGAACTCTGGTGCTGCTTTTCACTCCCCTGGTATCAGTTTGGAGGGCAAGGGAGCAGTGGCATTCCTGGGAGCCCCAGGGTGTTCTGAGTCTTCCTTCTTTATTCCTTTCTTCAAGTCTGACCTCAATCCTTCATTCTGTGGTCACAGTTGCTTCCAGACCTGAGGAAAACATGCTGACTGAAACTTCAGTTATGAGGGCCTTAGAAACAGGCAACAGGTGCATGTTTCATTTTCAGATAAATGAAGCATGCTCTGGGAGCTGCAAGACATCTTGTCTTCTCTCTACCTGCTGCCAAACAGCCTCCTCCCTGCTCAGGCCACCCCCGTCAGGCTCATCAAGGGCTT
>NW_012107530.1:1059892-1061926 GCF_000951045.1 Mandrillus leucophaeus
ATACATACATACATAAATACATAAATAAATGAAAATTAGCTGGGCATGATTGTATGTGCCTGTAGTCCCAACTACTTGGGAGGCTGAAGTGGGAGGATTGCTTGAGCCTGGGAGGCTGAGGCTGCAGTGAGCCATAACTGTATCACTGCACTCCAGCCTAGGTAGCACAACAAGACCCTGTCTCAAAAAGAGAAAGGAAAGGACTAGATATTAGCATAAGAAGTGAAGGACACATCCGAGAGGAAGTTGAGGATAAAGAGGATTTTGCTAAAAGTGAATTCTAGAGTAGAGTGGAGGGTATTGACCTCTAGGGAGGTTGGACGATGGGCTGGATTAGCAGACGTGCAGATCTGTTCAGAGAGGAAACTGTGAGAGGAAGGCGCCTTGCAGCCTTGTGCTTCTAGTGATTGACATCACTGGGAAAGTGGTGTGATGGGAATCTTTTCCAAGGTCTCCAAGTCACCTTGTTCTGATAAAACAGAGTGTTGGAGGGGAGGGGAGGGAATGTGGGATCTTATCAAGGGATAAAGAACTCTGGTGCTGCTTTTCACTCCCCTGGTATCAGTTTGGAGGGCAAGGGAGCAGTGGCATTCCTGGGAGCCCCAGGGTGTTCTGAGTCTTCCTTCTTTATTCCTTTCTTCAAGTCTGACCTCAATCCTTCATTCTGTGGTCACAGTTGCTTCCAGACCTGAGGAAAACATGCTGACTGAAACTTCAGTTATGAGGGCCTTAGAAACAGGCAACAGGTGCATGTTTCATTTTCAGATAAATGAAGCATGCTCTGGGAGCTGCAAGACATCTTGTCTTCTCTCTACCTGCTGCCAAACAGCCTCCTCCCTGCTCAGGCCACCCCCGTCAGGCTCATCAAGGGCTTGTGGTTTTCTGGCTTGGTGGACTCCGTGGATGATGCTTCTCTATGGAGGAGCTCATCAGAAGAAGAGCACATAAGAAAAAACAAATTAACAACAAAAAGAGCACATAAGAAGAAAAGGGGTGACAGCTGAGTCAAGAATGATAAATTCCATTGAGGGTAGGTTGAATTTAAGATGTGGGCATCAACAGAGACTGTCCAAAGGACAGCAGGATGTATTGGTCTGGCACTCACTAGAGTGATGTCTGGGTTGGATGTAGATTTAGGAGTTTTCAGCTGGTGGATGAAATAAGAAGAAGTAAGATTTAGCCCAGGGAGATTATGAAGGATGAGAAGGGCTGGGGGTGAAAAACAGAATGCTGGGGAAGAACAGCATTTTAAAGATGGGCAGAGGACAGATTACCAATGGGATCAAAGAGCAACTTCTATAGCAGTAAGAGGAAAACCAAGAATGAGTGAAAGATTGAAAGAGGGAGCAAGGGATCCTTTCTTTCGGTAAAGTGGAGATGTGAACACTCGTGCTTAACGCTTCTGATTTCAAATCCAGATCTAAGGAATCAGTGTTAGACAGAAATAGAGAAGTATAAAAGATGGTACGAACAAGATGGAATCCATGGGAATCCTGCCAGAGAGAGGGAAGATGGGACAAGACTGAAGGAAGGTACCAGTGCTGTCCTCTATAACCCATCCGGAGATGTTATGAAGACTTAAGTAAAATGGATAATTTTCTCATAAAATACAAGTTAACAAATCTGACTCAAGCCAATTTAGGAAAAAAAGAACGGAATTTAATAATGGAAAATAATATTTCCAAATTTTGTTTTAAGACAGGTAGCAGGTTTAGATATTATTGGCATTTTTAAAAAACATTCAAAGAGAATATTATTTCTGGGTTCTATAAAATGTTACACACATAAAAATACAAAAACAAAACAAAAATATTCATGGACATGTTCCCAATTCATCTTCTGAAACTTGGCATAGCATTAAACATAAAATCTGACCAAGAACACAAAAGTGACAGTTATCGAACAATCTCTCTTATGTATGTGGAGGTAAAAATAATAAAGCATTGGCAATCAAAACTCAGAAGTTTATTAAAATAAAATCCCCATGGCCAAGTAGGACTTGTTCCAGGATTGTAATAAGAGTTTAATATTAGG
>NW_012107530.1:1061976-1065595 GCF_000951045.1 Mandrillus leucophaeus
GTTTTTGTGCAAATTGATCAGGTGATTCCAAAGCACACGTGGAAATGCAAGGAGTCAAAAATAACCCAAATCTGTTTTGCAAAAGAAGAGCAAAGTTTCAGGGCTTATGCTACGAGATATCAAGACCTTTTAAATAAAATCGTTACATTTAAGACAGTGCTGTACTGGTAGAAAGATAGACAAAGAGGCCAATGGGCAGAATAGAAACTTCCACATATACAGTCAAATTATTTATGGATAGCAAAAGTGGTACAGTCAAAATGAATCTTGACCCCTACCTCACACCATACCAAAAAAAGCAATTCCAAATGAATTGTAAATCCACCTGTGAAAGGTAAATAATAATAACAAGTCTAGAAAATAATAATAGGAGAATATCTATATGACTTTGGAATAGGCCAAGATTTTATAAGCACTACACAAAAAAGCACAACCATATGAGAGAAAATGTAAAAATTAGACTACATTAAATTAGGAATTTCTGTGAAGAAGAAAAAAGGTAAGCCTTTTTTTTTTCAGTGTAGAAGAGAATATCTGCAATACATTTTTCTCTCAACTTTCTCATATCCAGAATATGAGAAGAACGCCTACAAATTAGTAAGAAACAAATAACCAAATAGAAAAATGGGCAAAAGACTTGAACAACTACACAAGAAAATATCAAATGCCAATAAACATATAAAAACTGCTAAGCTCATCAGTCATTGGGGAAATACAAGTGAAAACCACACTGCAATATCATTAATTGTGTATTAGATGGCCAAAATGAGAAAGACAATATGAAACGATGGTAGCACAAAGAGTGGATTGAAGTCTTATACATTGCTGGCAGGAATATGAATTGGTACAGCCATTTTGAAAAATATGTTAAAGCTGAACATGTGGATACCCTATAACCCAGAAACGCCACTTCTAGGTATACACCCAATAGAAGAGCTTCATATGTGCCACAAAGAATATATAAGGAATGTTCATAGCAGTATGGCTTATGGCAGCCCGAAACAAGAAACAATCCAAATGTCCATCATCAGTACAGTAGGTAAATAAATTGTGTTCCATTCATACAATGGAATGTTATATGGTAATTATTTAAGAGTATGGGAAGACGTATAACACTAGGTGGAAGAAAAAGCAAAATTTGCATTTATGCATACACTATTCTAATTCTGTTTTCAGTGGGATCTGCATAGAAAATACTGATGCTTGAGATCTCTCTCAGAGATTTCAACTTAGTGGTTCTAGCCTATGGACTGGGTTCCTTTGGTGATTCAATGCAAAGCCAAGGTCTTGTTTTCTTTCATCTTCTTCCCTGAGTAGAAGTTAAATTCCTTATTAATAATAGCTTCACAAATATGTATGAGATATGCTGGGCACAAAGCAGGCACTCAATAAATAATTGCTGATAGATGGACATAGAAACCTTTCTGGGAGATTCAGGCCATGTCTTCATGGTTAGAGATTTCTTTTTCATAGGTTGGATTGTGGTACAGGTTCAGAAAGAACCCTCCAGGAATGAGGGTCACTTTGGTCCATGGCTCCACTAGGGCACTGGGTGGCTTATATCACCATTTCAAAATCTAAGTCACGTGCTGGTGAGTCTATGGCTTATCTTCTTAGGGATGTAAAATAGCTGAAGTGAAGTCTCACTGTAGTCAGTCAGCATAACTAAAAGCCCAAAGAGGTAAACTCAGTTACATTACAGTAATGTCAGCTGTGGTTATTGAAATTATTCCAATGATGACATTTGGGGTGGCTGGTGGTAGCAGTCATCTGATTTGAAATAAATAGAGAAAATAAATAATGGTTTAGGTTTGTGTATGCTTACAATAAACATATTAGGTGTATTACGTATTCTTAGGCCTTACAAAAACCACACCAATTAGGTATTAGTAGCCCCATCAGCATCTAATGAGGGGGATGAGGAAGCTGAGGCTTTGAGGTGATAGGCAGGTTCACAGAGGTGTCAAGCTCAAAGCCTATAATTCCTCAATATCATCAAAATGTTACCTTGTGTCATATAAGTGATGACAAAGAGATTTATACCAAACCTTCACATTAGACACTAGCAAGCTTTCTATGTTGTCAATAAGTCAGTAGGAGAAAAGATGTTCATTGAAATAAGCGATAATGGGACTTGGAAATTTTTGTCTATATTCAATGGTCTGTCAAGCCCTTAGAAAATAATTAGGCTGTGATCTTTCTGAAATAGTTAGTGGGAAGATAGAGGGGTATGATATATCAGTGGCTTTCAAACTTACTCAACTCAACTAATTTCATAAAGAAGAAAACCCACAATTACATTAAACTATATTATGACTTGTGCTTACAGGAATTTGCTCCAAGGAAACTATACTGGGATACCAATGGGGATGGACTGGGGATCGTACAATGAAATCAGAACCCCAAGATGGGGTTCATAGATAAGGGTATTGCCAGTAACTATCTGTGTGATCTCAAGCAAGTCATTGCCCCTCTTTGGGCCTCAATTTCCTCAAGAAAAAGAGAAAGGACGTTAAAATAACCTTTGAAGCTATAGACCCTTCGTGAAGCTATGAATTCTTTCCCTAGATGATGCACATAAGCATGTACACGAACAACTTTGAACGCTGGTTCAGGTTATTCACAGATTTTCCAAAGACTATTTGTGAGCTTCCAAAGAACATAGTGGCCCTGAGTTTAAAACACCTGAAATATGTGCTAATTGGGATTATAGTCATATTTATAAAAATAACCCTCACCTTTGAGAGACGCAACCTGATAGCATATTTACGGGTGACATTATTTCATGTCTGGAATTTGCTTTAAAATGATCCAGTGTGTGTGTGGTGGTGGTGGTGGTAGTGGTGGTAATACATAAAACAATACTGTCCATGAATTGATTGTGAAGCCACATGATTAGGTCCATGACAGTTCTTTATACTGTTTTCTCTACTTTTGTGTATATTAAAATTTTCCATAATAAAATCAATTTTCACAATGAAAATGATCTAACCTTTCTTGGCTTCCACTTCCCTATCCATAAAATAGAAATATTAACAGAATCTTCTATTGTGAAGATTAAGGTTGTACCTGACTTACAGTAAACATTCAGTAGATGCTCACTATTGTTCTCTCAACTATGTAAATATATAAACAGATTTAAAAAGACATAAGATATAGATCAAAATATTATTAGTAGATGCTTCTGTATGGTAAACCAAGAGCTGATTTATTTTTCTTTTCATCATGTATGTATGGACTGTTCAAATATCTACAAAGAGTATTTGTTACTCTTATAATAAGACAAAAAACCCTAAATCTTTTAAAAAAGTAATTTTCGAAGTCTTCCTTGAGAGAGTTTAATGCCCAAAGGGGCCTGAACCATGCTTGTCCCACAAGATATTTTACAAACAAGACGACTTCATGGAAGAGTAAGATGGAATTTCTTATTACCGTCTTGTTCACATTTTCCTCACCAAGCTCTCACGCTCTGGGTCAAAGATCCTCGTAAACGCCAGTAAGCTTTAAGCTAGGTCTTCCTAGGATAGAATGAATTGAGCCTTCCTCTTCTCCAGTTGCATGCCATCTTACTGCCTTACCTTACCACAACCATACTAGCAGTTTAGCCTTTTTTTTTTTT
>NW_012107530.1:1066545-1069400 GCF_000951045.1 Mandrillus leucophaeus
GCCTTGACTAGATATTTTTCCAAAGAAGATATGCAAATGACCTATAAGCACATAAAAACATGCTCTACATCACTAAACATGAGATACCATCTTGTACCCATCAGGATCAACAAAGCCCAGAGAATAACAAGTGTTGGTGAGGATGTGGAGAAACTGGAATCCTTGTGCATTACTCGTCAGAATCCAAAACTGTGTGACCTCTCTGGAAAATAGGATGGCAATTTCTCAAAAAATTAAACATAGAATCACCAGATGATCCAGCAACTGCACTTCTGGTTATATACCCATAAGAAATGAAAGAGGGGACTCCAACAAGTATTTGCACACCCACTTCACAGTAGCATTATTCAGAGTAGCCAAAAGGTAGAAGCAGCCCAAGTATTCACTGATGTATCAGTGGCTAAACAAAATGTAGTATATACATACAATGGGATATTATTCTGCCTTAAAAAAGAAGGGAATTCTGATACATGCCACAACATAGATGAGCTGTGAAGACATTATGTTAAGTGAAATAATCACAAAAGGACAAATATATGATTTCTCTTATATGGTAAACCCAGAATAGTCAAATTCATATAGACAAAAAGCAAAATGGTGGTTGCCAGAGACTGGTGAAAAAGGGGGATGGAGAATTAGTAATTAGTGTTGAATGGGTACAGAGTTACAGTTGGAGATGATAAAGATGCTCTGGAGATGAATAGTGGTTATGGCTGCACAACAATGTGAAGGTACTTAATGCTGTAGAATTGTACACTTAAATATGGTTAAAATGGTAAACTGTATGTTATGCATATTTTACCACAGTCAAGAAAAACCTAGGTTAGTGTTGATGTCTGCATGGAGTGGGATCTAAGAAAGAAGGAAAAAATGAACTAGAAACAAAATTCTTACCAACTCAGGTTGATGAAAAAGAAATCTTAGTTTAGACTTCAGGTGGACAAAAATGAATAAGTACACAAAATATTCATCTTGGAATTCCTAGTCATGGATCTGCCCTCGCATAGATGTGAGGCTTGAATTTAGACAACAAAAGTTGGTTTGGTAAACCCCAAACTGAAAAAGTAACAAAATTTGGTTCCTGCCAATGATGTCCTAGGGGACTTGACAAAAGCAAGTACTTTGGAGTAAGAACATGCCCATTCTCTCCACATGGATTTATAGATTCAATGCAGTTCCATTCAGAATCCCAGCAGGCGTTTTTGTGCAAATTGATCAGGTGATTCCAAAGCACACGTGGAAATGCAAGGAGTCAAAAATAACCCAAATCTGTTTTGCAAAAGAAGAGCAAAGTTTCAGGGCTTATGCTACGAGATATCAAGACCTTTTAAATAAAATCGTTACATTTAAGACAGTGCTGTACTGGTAGAAAGATAGACAAAGAGGCCAATGGGCAGAATAGAAACTTCCACATATACAGTCAAATTATTTATGGATAGCAAAAGTGGTACAGTCAAAATGAATCTTGACCCCTACCTCACACCATACCAAAAAAAGCAATTCCAAATGAATTGTAAATCCACCTGTGAAAGGTAAATAATAATAACAAGTCTAGAAAATAATAATAGGAGAATATCTATATGACTTTGGAATAGGCCAAGATTTTATAAGCACTACACAAAAAAGCACAACCATATGAGAGAAAATGTAAAAATTAGACTACATTAAATTAGGAATTTCTGTGAAGAAGAAAAAAGGTAAGCCTTTTTTTTTTCAGTGTAGAAGAGAATATCTGCAATACATTTTTCTCTCAACTTTCTCATATCCAGAATATGAGAAGAACGCCTACAAATTAGTAAGAAACAAATAACCAAATAGAAAAATGGGCAAAAGACTTGAACAACTACACAAGAAAATATCAAATGCCAATAAACATATAAAAACTGCTAAGCTCATCAGTCATTGGGGAAATACAAGTGAAAACCACACTGCAATATCATTAATTGTGTATTAGATGGCCAAAATGAGAAAGACAATATGAAACGATGGTAGCACAAAGAGTGGATTGAAGTCTTATACATTGCTGGCAGGAATATGAATTGGTACAGCCATTTTGAAAAATATGTTAAAGCTGAACATGTGGATACCCTATAACCCAGAAACGCCACTTCTAGGTATACACCCAATAGAAGAGCTTCATATGTGCCACAAAGAATATATAAGGAATGTTCATAGCAGTATGGCTTATGGCAGCCCGAAACAAGAAACAATCCAAATGTCCATCATCAGTACAGTAGGTAAATAAATTGTGTTCCATTCATACAATGGAATGTTATATGGTAATTATTTAAGAGTATGGGAAGACGTATAACACTAGGTGGAAGAAAAAGCAAAATTTGCATTTATGCATACACTATTCTAATTCTGTTTTCAGTGGGATCTGCATAGAAAATACTGATGCTTGAGATCTCTCTCAGAGATTTCAACTTAGTGGTTCTAGCCTATGGACTGGGTTCCTTTGGTGATTCAATGCAAAGCCAAGGTCTTGTTTTCTTTCATCTTCTTCCCTGAGTAGAAGTTAAATTCCTTATTAATAATAGCTTCACAAATATGTATGAGATATGCTGGGCACAAAGCAGGCACTCAATAAATAATTGCTGATAGATGGACATAGAAACCTTTCTGGGAGATTCAGGCCATGTCTTCATGGTTAGAGATTTCTTTTTCATAGGTTGGATTGTGGTACAGGTTCAGAAAGAACCCTCCAGGAATGAGGGTCACTTTGGTCCATGGCTCCACTAGGGCACTGGGTGGCTTATATCACCATTTCAAAATCTAAGTCACGTGCTGGTGAGTCTATGGCTTATCTTCTTAGGGATGTAAAATAGCTGAAGTGAAGTCTCACTGTAGTCAGT
>NW_012107530.1:1073710-1075919 GCF_000951045.1 Mandrillus leucophaeus
CGCCAGTAAGCTTTAAGCTAGGTCTTCCTAGGATAGAATGAATTGAGCCTTCCTCTTCTCCAGTTGCATGCCATCTTACTGCCTTACCTTACCACAACCATACTAGCAGTTTAGCCTTTTTTTTTTTTTTAAGGGGCATGCATCTCTTTGAGAATATTATGAATGCTATGCCAAGAAAAATTCACATTTAGGCATACGATATTGCATTCTATTTCCTAGGGTTCATGGGCCCCCATAGTTCATCTCCACTAATTAAGTTTTCTGAGGCCATGACATCAAATTTAGGAATGTAGAAACACATATCCGGTGTATAGAACACTTTGAGAAAAACTAATTTGTACAAAACTGTAAGCCAGATAAATTGGTGGATAATTATGGGCATTACATACGTGGTTTTTGCTCTGCCAAATAATTTCCATTAGGACATCTATAAATAGCAAATCCATATAATGCATTTGAACCATACCACTGTTTGCCCAAATGCTAAGCCCTTTCCAGAACACACCTACTGCAGAGCAACAGGCCAATTCAAAAAGTTCAATACTAGTTTTACTCTTGAGTTTAGCTACATTCATTTACAGAATTCTAGCTTTCCTCTAAAATGGCCACTAACCTATATCACTTTGGGGACTGATGTTCAATGGGAGGCAATGATACCCAGAAACTTTTTGACTAAGGAGAGGTAGTGCATGTGTATGGGTTATCAGATTGCTTTGGAATGGATCATTTGAGATGAGATGGAGTCCATTTCTTTATTTCAGGAAGGAAAAGGATAAACATGATTGAGTCCTTACAGTATACCAGGTGGACATTAGAGCATCTCATGTACTCCTCACAATGACTCTGGAAGGTGGGGGCTTTTTCCCTAGTTTCCAACTGAGTTTTAAAAAAGTTGACACGTATACCCCAGGTCTGGCAGCCAGTAATTAACAGAAAAAAATAAAAATAAATAAGAGGCAAAGCTTTCGGGCTTAGATTACTATCATTGCTGGTTAACTTCAGGGGGCTGGGAAATGTACAGTGCCTAGGATCACACCAAATCCAGACAGCCACTCAGGCTGTGATTTTCATCCTCCTGATTGTATCAATGGCTTCCAGGGATGCGTGTGAAGGGAGACAGGATGGCACTTTTCCTTGCCCCATCTGGCCTGTCCCTATCCTACAAACTGGCAACCCCTTTCCTTTGCTGGTATACACGGACTGCCTCACATTCCCCAAACGCCTGGGGATCGCACAATGAAATCAGAATAAAGAGCCAGGAACTCTACATTTAAAAGAATCCACGTAACTACAAACTCCATCTTAGGATTTCCACCACCAGCTGAGTTGCCATTTGGCATTGCACTGCCAGCAGCCACATTTTACTCTATCCTCCTCCAAGATTTTCAAACATGTGCCTGGCACCCACGAGAGTTTCAGAGGAAGTGTAACAGTGACAGGAGAAGTGCTGCGGGTTTGGTTTTGTGTATACGTGTTAGTGTAACTTTCATAAAAGCAAGTGTAAGTTCTTAGAGTATTAACTTTCATAAGAGGAACATCAACTTTCAGACAAACGCAGGCAAACCCTTTTTCTTTTTCTTTCTTTTTCTTTTCTAGTGAGTGGTATCTGAAGGTAGGGGTGATCCCTGTTATGCAAAAGGTCTCTGAGACCCTTGGGATACATACATGCTTTTCTAGCCCAGTACTCAAGCTTTTCTGGAAGAGTATCCCTCGGCTGTCTCCATCCCTCAGCCTTCAAAAGCCACCTACTACCCACCTACACGTGCTTTGGACACAAGCAGGTTCAAAGCACAAAGCAACCAAGCCACCACCCCGCAAGAAATCGATCTCCGAACCCGGAGTCACCATGAATTGCGTGTGTGGATGTGTGGGCGAGAAGGCTGGGTCCACAGGGATGTGGTCCAGCATCGTGAGCAGCGGGTCCTACCGGACGTTCAAATCTCAGCGGGTCCTGCCGGACGTTCAAGTCCTCCAGCCCTGGGCGAACTAGCAAGTTTCAGACCCCCACGCCCGTGCTAGATCGGAGGAGAGACAAAGCTGGACCGCGAGGACAGGAGAGTGAGTTTGTGTTCTCTTGGGGCAAGTGTGCTCGGTACCTTGGATTCCTGGCTGCTGGTGGATGCAGGAGAGGGCGGTTGCTCGGCGCCCGGCGCCTCCTTGGGCAGCCCGTCCACGTCGTCCTCGCGGGGGCAGCTCGGAGGGATCATCG
>NW_012107530.1:1076374-1092892 GCF_000951045.1 Mandrillus leucophaeus
CGCCGGCACAGAGTGCGGGTGATTCTGTAGAGAGGATGCTGAAAATTCAGACCCAAACCCCAAAGAATAGAAAATCTTTGATTTTCTATTTTGATTTCTGGAATGATATAGCCAGAAAGGACCGCTTGCAACAACTCCCTCATTCCTCACCCGAACGAATAGTGACTGAGAGAGACAGTGACTTAGCTAAGCTATTTATAGGGTTCAGTGACAGAGAGCAGGGATCGGAGTGGGGGTCCCCTGACTCACGGGCACTGCGCTTCCTCCATTCAGCTTTGATCTAAAGCAGAGAGATAATGCGGTGTGTCTATGGACACCTGTTCCTCGTTTGTTATGCACTTACTGTGCTAAACCCTTTCTTTTTACCTTATTTAATCCTCCCAGCTACTCTATGCGTCTAGGGATGATCACTTCCATTTTATAGATGAGGAAATTGAGGCTGTAGGAAGGCTGAGTAATTTGCTTTAAGTCACTAAACTATAATTGGCGAAACTGGAATTTGAACACATTTTGGCTTCAAAATCCATGCATTTCCGACTGTGGAGCCTCAAATCTAGGCCAGGTCTTGGCTGAAGAACAATTGGATGTTGCAGTTTAGCAAGAGTTGAGGACTGTTCACAGAGGGGCAAACCAGCCTGCCTTGCTTAATCTTTTGGAAACATAGGGATAGCCCCATTGAAAAAAGATACAGAGGGTCCAGTTTCTTTTGAAGACAACCTCAGTGTGTGGGGAAAGGAAATACATCTAGATATTTAAAAGCCTCTTTTCCCCCATTAATACAAAATACCCTCAACTTTTTAAAAGAAAATTGCAAACTTCTGTTCAGATTTTTAAAATTAGCTGTAGACGTTTGCAAGAGCAGCTTCATGGATGTGCAACCTGTGCAGTCAGACAGGGCCCCGCACGGATGCTGCCATCTTGAAATTCGTTAAAAATATTTAATGAGACCACATTTTCATTTTGTACTTGACCCTACAAATTATGTGTCTGGTCCTGCATGCATTCCCTAGTTCATGTCTTTTAGAATGAACTGACTCTTACTCTTTCCATCCCAGATGCCAATTGAAAGCTACTGTTCTAAGTGTCAACCTCTTACTCAGCATTGAGCTTTCAAAATGCTCTAAATTTTCTGGTGACCCTCAGTACTGGGCCAGATTGGCCAGCTAAAATGGCTTCAGTTTTTTCCGTCTCACAACGTAATTCCTGATTGTTCGATAGAGACAAAATTCTAGTAGCCAAAGTCACAAACACAATGACAGGAGCAGCCATATCAACACATTTTTATCAAGCATCTATTCTGTATCAGAATTGTGCCATAAAACTAATGATACAGCAGAGAGAAAACATAGATTATGTCTGTTTTCCTGGAATTTAAGTCTAGCGGGAGAGACAGTGATTAATTAAATCACACACACAGTAAAAAACAAAACAAAACAAAACAAAACAAAACAAAAAAAACAAATAGAAAACTATGATAAGGGAAAGTACAAGACTTTGATGAGTGTGTACAAATGAAGCCTGAGCTAGCATGGGGACAGACGAGGGTTTTCTTAGGAAACAAAACTCCCAGGGTCTACTGGTAATTCCAGTCTTGGTGAGCAAGCATATCATGGCTTATAACGATAAATTTTTCATCTTCGCATTTTCTTTTGTTAAGAATTGAATATGTGACCCTTCCTTTTAGTAAGTACTTACATCAAGTTAGCAACAGTATTAGCCAATAGTATACGTTTAAATGTTGTCCCCTGAAGGAAATTTAGAGAAGCTAGTACCTCCCTCCTTTCCACCCCACCCTGATTCCTGCAACAGAAATCCTTAGTCTGATAAATAATACCTACCATAGGAATTAGCCATGGTGTCCCAAACTAAATCAAGCCTTTGTTTATATGTTTGTTTCAAATTATTTTCCATCCCATCTTTTGTTATCTAGCTAACTTATCTTATTCTTCAAGTCACATATCTAAGTATTTACTAGTCTCGACATCTCCTTTCTTGACCCATTTATCTGATTTAGATTCCCAAATCAATGCCATGTTCCCATGACTTCCTTTCCTAAGTAACCAATGACAAGGTTGCCTGCTCTTCTGTTGGGCTATGATCTCCGCTAGGGCAGGGACAATGCCATGTTCATCTTGTTTCTCCAGCTCCTGGTATAATGCTTGTTAACAAGGTGGTCAAAAGAGGCTACCCTGGTAGCCCCCGAGCTCTAGAAATGGTCTAGGCATTAGTTACTACACATGTCCTCCACACACTGAATGGAGAAAGACTCTGAATTCTTCTGTAAAACAATGGGATTTGTCAGTGATTTCAGTTGGTAGATGGCAGACCGGCAAAGTGATCCTCAGAGGGCCCCTCATGAAGTATTGATATCCCTGAGCAGAAGTGTACATTTTCCTGGCTATGTGTGAGATACTCCCTCTGTCACCCAGGAATGCTTAGGTGAGACCTCACAGAAGACTGGAAATTCTGCATTAGAAGCTTTATGACATTTTAGCTATGGTTGTCAAGATTTCTCATTTCAACTGCAGTCTGGTAAAGCCTGAGGAGAAAAGGTTGTGAATAATTATTCTAAGTCTCAAGTCTGTAGCAGGACTTTGTGATTTTTTTAGATTCCCTTTATGGTCTATTTCACTTTGGTTTCTGGGTAAATATCAAGCCAGCGGAAGTGTGAGGTGTACAGAAATTCATCTGCACAAACTTGAACTGGAAGCTCCCATTCCTGGTTCATTTACTCGTTCATTAATTTTAAAGAGGGCAAAGGCCTCCTCCTGATTGCATCCAAGGGCCTTTCACAGTAAACACCGTTAAGCAGAAGACTGTGTAATCCTGCCAACCTTCTGTCATTTCTTTGTTCTGAGTTTGTATAAAGAGACTGGATTTCATCCTATGGACCTTGGCTTCTTCTAGAGCCATTTGGTAAAAAGATCCTAGTAAGACTTCTTAAATAGAACAGGCATATTTATGAAGGGTACAGAAAAGAACGATAAGAAAAAAGAAGAGGGAAGATAAGAGAATCTCAAGGAAGGGATGGCTCTCCATGCCTGATGCATCAGAGTCATGATGGATACATAATATAACACAGTATATGAGAAAGGCATAGGTTGCTGATAACAATAATAGCTAACATGTATTGGGTTTCTAGTACATCATAGACATTGTATATTTGTTCTTTAATTTAATCCCTATGAAACCTTAGCAAGATAAAGAAAATCAGCCTAGGTTCTACAGTTTAGGAAGGACTCAGTTATATCCTGCTCCTGGGCCAAGTTTTGGCCACTCTGGTTTGCTGCCACTTAGATAACAGCAGAACCCGGATGTCCTGAAAAGGCAACAGGCCTTAAAGTTTAGGAGCAATGCAAATTGAGAGCCACAGGCATAATAGAAGGCACAGGGCACGTTCCCAAATAATGAAGAGTTGCCCATTCCATTCTTCTGTGTTAAAAGTAAATAACGAGTAGATCTACACTTTGGAGATGACAGCCAAGAAGTCTAGACAAATGTAAGCATGAGGCATCCACTGTTTTTTTGTTTTTGTTTTTGTTTTGAGACGGAGTCTCACTCTGTCGCCCAGGCTGGGGTGCAGCGGCGTGATCTTGGCTCACTGCAACCTCCGCTTCCCAGGTTCAAGCGATTCTCCTACCTCAGCCTCCTGAGTAGCTGGGACTACAGGTGTGTGCCACCATGACTAGCTAATTTTGGTATTTTTAGTTGAGACAGAACTTCACCATATTGGCCAGGATGGTCTCCATCTCTTGACCTCATGATCCACCTGCCTCGGTCTCCCAAAGTGCTGGGATTACATGCATGAGCCACCACGCCTGGCCGGCATCCACTATTAGCATCACTTGTCACCCTCTAGATCCAGCTTGATGATCTGCCTTCAAGCTTAGAGAAACAAAATGCTTTGCCCAAAGTCTTACCACTGACACTACCACCACCACCACCACCTCTTACTTTGAACAGCTGCTAATGCTAGGCTTCATTATGGTCTCATAGCAACTCATGATTGGTTTCTTCTCAGAGTCGAAGCTAATAATTTAATTTGGAGACTCATTTTTGTGAGGGCAAATTAGATACAGCTTAAGCATCCTTAACTTGTTTCTAAGCACCAATTGGTAATAATAACAACAATAATAGTTGATTGCATTGTAAAGCACTGTTTGTCTGCATTAGAGTTATGTCCACTGGAGGTTCCCAGAAAAAGGTAAGGTAACAAGGCCCAATCCTCATATAGCTGCTTACCTTCTGGCTTAAGACTATCTCTCTTCTTCAAAATGTGTGGCTGCTTCTAACTGGTTGTAGTCTCTATGAGAAAGAGGATGGCTTGAATCTTTATTCTGTATTTAGTGGAAAGGCCAGGAACCTAGAATCCAAACATCCCAGCTCTTCCACTTAAAAGCAGTGAGATCTTAGACAATTGATTTAATCTCTCTCAGCTTCGATTTCCTTAAGTCTCAAATGGGAAAATGATCCCTACTTTGTAGAGTTTCTGTAAGAATGAATGCCTAATCAAAATAGGATCTGATATTATTATCATCATCATTATCAATATTATCCATATGATTTTGGGCAAATGTGTTTGATTTGAGTTGGATTTACTGTTTATTATAGTCAAATACATATACAATATCAAAATTAGATGTATTCTACATTGCTAAAACTGGTAATGGCTTTTGTTTAGAATTTAGAAGCAGCAAATATCTAAAATTTCTTGGAAATGCATATAAAGTAAATTCATCCTGTACATTTTGGTTCTTTGACCAGTAATTAACATTTAGCTTTATGTTTTCTTATTCTATGAGTTTAGGGTAATAGCTTAGGAGGTGTATGACCCAGCCTACCCTGGTCTTACTGCTCCTCAAAAATGCCTGGTCTCTCACCAAGTTTTATTGCTTGAGTTCCCTGTATCTGAGGGATCCCTACCATTCCCTATGACCAGCTCTCCTCATGTTGTGGACCTCAGTGCCCACCATCTGAAAGCATCGTTTCTTTCTTTTCTTATTTGATGTCATCTAGAATGTAAGCTTCATGAGGTCAAAGGCCTCATCTTTACTCTTCACCATATATTCCTGCTGCCTAGTTGCTCATATAATAAGTGAATATTTGTTAAATTAATGAATTGACAAATGACAAAATGTCAGTGTTGTAGAGGAGCTTGTAGGTCTAATAAAAAACCATTTTGTAGAGGGTAAAATCAAAACATAAATAGATTAAGTACTTGCCCAAAGTCAATTAATATGTGACACAATGAACTCATGTCAGTTTACTGCTCACCAATCCCATTGGTCATTGTTTTATTCAGCTTTGAAATATTTGACCAAACTACTAGTTGCACAACTTTCTTTTCCAAGTTTTCAAATTAATTTTGATATTTTGCATAACATCTCTAAATATTCTTTTGCAAATAGCTTTATCATTAGTCAAGCAGTATTCAAGAATACTGAAGAAATTTAAAATCTTCTAAAATTCCACCACCGATCGGTAATAACTATTAGCATTTTGGTAAACCTCCTTCTAGACGTGCATGCGTATATGGGTACATTTTACATTTATATTTATTTGTATTTACATAAAATGATCTCAGGACATTAAGCATTTTTGTAACATCCTTTCCCTTTAGTAATATATCATAGAGATAGTTCTGTGTCAATAAATACAAGTATACATCATCCTTTTCTAATGACTGTGTGTTTTCCTCTGAATAGATGCACAGTAATTTATTCATGAGGGATCATTTATGCTTTTTTCTAGGAACTGTTAGAGAGCAATTAGAAACTCATTGTCCCTTTCTAAATAGCAACTTGGCAAGGTAAATACTATGAGACCCATTCTGTAGATGAGGTCATCAGAAGCCAGAGAGGGTTTATGACTTCCCTAATGGGATATGGTAAGTGCAGAGTGGCGAGTCTGGCCCACGTCTTCAGACTGTAAACCTCAGGCTTCTCACAGTACCTAAGCAAACAGTAAAACTCAGTGTGATCACTGTTGTGTAAGAAGTCTGCACAGCATGATTTGAGAGCATGTGCAGTGGACGGATAAGGTTCACCACATGGAAAGGATGCTGGAGAAGGTTCCAGTGTGTTGAAGGGTGACTGTGATTTTTCTGGAAGGATAAGGAGAAGCAAAGAATCTTGAGCAAAATGCACTGTGTCAGTACAAACATGGAGGTATGCATGTGCAGGCTTTGTTCAGTTTTGGTTCCCCGGTTTTTTTTTTTTTTTTCCTTTGGGAGTAACATTTACTGATCATATGCGCAATGCCTGAAAAAAGGGAACAATTAGAGCCAGAAAAATGCTTTGAATAATAGTTTTAAGTACTTTTACAAATGGCCCTTGAGGAAACTTGGATCTCAGTCAGCCTGGGAAGAATGCTACTGTTTTAACTAGTAATAGAGGGAGGGGAAAAAAAGCATCATAGGGATTGCTGGGGGGTTAAATGGGTCACAGAGTAAAAAGGAGCCAAAATTCAGAGCTCTGAGAGACACACATAGAATCTCCATTCCGGGAAACCAGACACAGAGAACTCTGGTTCTTTTTGATACAGAAGCCCGTTCTGTATATGGGGCCCTAAAATTTAAACACACATATAGCTTGCACATTTACAACCTCCAAAGGATTATGAATATCCCATTTAATCATTATATATCTTAAATGAAGTTCCTAAAAGTGAGCAGTAGAATTGACTTTCAAAACAAAGAACAGAATTCCAGCAAAAATGGATAATAGCTGATGCTGTTTATCCATAATGCTTTGCATTTACTTTGAAATATGTTTCAAAAGTTTGTAGAGCGATGCTGGCAGCAAATGAATCTCAAAAATTCTTTCTACTATATTTTTCAGGATAGGGGTTATATGACTACTTTGTCTTTCTGCCTCCTATAACCCTCTATGTTTCTCCAATTGCTCCCTTGGCAGCCATGAACCATCCATCAGGCACTTGACAATTGGCCTGGAAAAGATGACTCAAGCCTTAAGCCTTAAATGCCAAGTTTCTTTCCTCCATAGCTAAGGCAGACTTACCCATAAAGCCTGGACTTAAGAAACATACCTATGTTTAATCTACCTTTGTTCTTGCAGAACTGGCCAAAAAAATGGAGATTTTTATTTCTTCAAACAATAATAAGAGTTAACAATAGTGTATAATGATCGCTTACCAGTTAGAAGGTACAGTGGGAGATAGTATGAATGCAGATGTTATCCAGGCAGACCTTCCGAGGAGGTTTTACTGCATCTTGGTCCTGTTTATTCCTAAAATGTAAGCTGCCAAAATGCCAAAGTCTACCAAGCAAATGGCTCAGTATTCTAAGGAAGCCCAGCCTGGATATCAACTCCGTATTGCACAGAATTACTGAGTTCCCTAGAATGCAATTATAGTGCTAATGGATGAAATGAGATAAATACCCATATTTTAAACAAAAAATATGCCCTATTTTTTCCATTCACTTTTCCTCAACCCACTTATATAGTGAGTCACCATGTCCTGTTGTTTCTACCTCTTGTGTGGTCATAGGGTCAAGTAGTTAGTATTCAGCTTAAGATATTTGAGATTGTTATTAAATAAGGTGTAGATGTCTAATGAATGAAGTCCTTGTTTTTTTAACCAATATATTCATCAAAAGTTGCCAAGGGCTGCTGCATACTAGGTGCTTGTTCTAGGAATATAGACATACTAGTTCTAGGAATATAGACAAATACATGCAGATTCCCTGACCCAAAGGAAAATTCAGCTTCACTAGAAAGGCAAAATTTAGGACAAATAATAACCACAGGTAGGCCGGGCGCAGTGGCTCATGCCTGTAACCCTAGCACTTTGGGAGGCCGAGGCAGGTGGATCATCTGAGGTCAGGAGTTTGAGACCAGCCTGGCCAACATGATGAAACCCTGTCTCTACTAAAAATAAAAAAAAAAATTAGCTGGGCGTGATGGCATGTGCTTGTAATCCCAGCTACCCAGGAGACTGAGGCAGGAGAATCGCTGGAATCTGGGAGTTAGAGGCTGCAGTGAGCCGAGACCACACCACTGCAATTCAGCGTGGGTGATAGAGGGAGACTCCATCTCAAAATCATCATCATCATCATCATCATCATCATCATCATCATCATCATCATCACAGGTATGAAGAGACAGCTGTGGGAATCCGGAAAAGAAAGGGCTAATTGAACTGAGGGGTCCAGGGAGGATTTACCAAAGAAAAAAGTTAATAGTGAAAGTTAATGGCAGTTTTTCATAAGGAGAAGAGGTAGTCATTCCTGGCATCTTCAGACTGGTATATATCCAGCTTATGTTTTCTTGTGGTATGCTGTGTTGGCTATTTATTTATATTTATTATTATTATGTTGGAGATATTGAAAGGACACAGAATTGAGTTATTCATTGCACTATCAAAATCAGTCCTTGCAATCCCATTTCTCCTTGTAACTTATTTAATTAGCTGTTCCAAATTTACTCTAATCCTTACTCAAAATCCCCTTCCTTCAAATGATACTCACTATAATGTTTTAAAAACGTATATCGTAGACATGCATGCATATTTAAAAAATATGTGGAGTTAAAAGTGTTTTAAATTGCATTCAACATATTGCACTGTGGCATAGTTCCACTTTCTATTTTTTATTTTTTTTGAGCCTGCTCTGTCACCCAGGCTGGAGTGCAATGGTGTGATTTTGGCTCACTGCAACCTCTGCTTCCCAGATTCAAGTGATTCTCCTGCCTCAGTCTCCTGAATAACTGAGATTATAAGCACCCGCCATCATGCCTGGCTAATTTTTGTATTTTTAGTAGAGACGAGGTTTCACCATGTTGATCAGTCTGATCTTGAACTCCTGACCTTAGGTGATCTGCCCGCCTTGGCCTCCCAAAGTACTGGGATTACAGGTGTAAGCCACTGAGCCTAGCCCATATTTCCTCTTTCAGAAAACATAGTTTGATTTTTAAAACTACATTAAAAGTAAAATGTGCAAGAGTATCTAAAAATCATTGAGTACCCATGATGTTGAATGTTTTCTCTTTCATCGTTGTATAGAATTCTATTGTTTGGATCTGCCATGATTTCTTACATCCACTGTGTGTTGATGAATGGCTGAATTGTTTCTATTTTCAGCTTATCATGAATAGTGCTGCTATGAACATTCTTGTATATGACTTTTGATGCTAACATGTAAGTGTGAATTAAGGATTCCAGTTGTTTTCTTCGACACTTATACAGTCATTATTTTTGATTTTATCACTGTGACTTTATTTGCATTTTGCTGATGATTAATGAAGTTTAACACTTTGTCATGTGGTTATCAGTCATTCAGTTACTCTCATAAACATAAAGTTAAAAAAGTCAACAAAGAGCGCATATTGTATTATATAATATATATAATGTTCAAAAATATCCCCACTAATCCCTAGCATTAGATGTGATGACAATGATTATCTTTGGGGAAGAGAGAGAGATAATTTATAACTGGAAAGAAACACTATAGCTTTCTGGGGTGCTAGTAAACTACTATCACTTCACTTTTGGTGCTGGTAATTCATTTGTGAGCTTTTCTGCAGCTATATCTCAATAAAACCTAAACATTTACCTAAAAATTTGATAAGATGTAGATAACCCAAATAAAAGTGAGTAGACCCCTGCTTGTTAGTAGAAGGGGTAGACGTATTTTTCCCTAGCTCTTTAGTTGTCTAAGGACAATTAAAATCCCTGGATGTTATGTATAAAACTGACCTAACAAGACTCTAAAAGGCAGACTGAAGAAAGCGGAGAGAAGAATGCACTCACATGTGCTTTCAGGACCCAAGGGGTGACACATCGGTGAGTTCCCTGGATTTTCTTTTTGCCTTATATATCCCGGACTTGGAGATGAAGAAGCTTGCAACCCAGAAATGCCAGTGGGAACAGACAAAAAAAGCACTAGCAAAAGCCTGCTCTCTTTAGCCAATGGACCAAAAAAGGGAGTAGCAAGCAAGACAGAAACTTACAGACAACAATTGCTCTGTTCCAGCCAAACATGCAGAAAGCACCGTGGTTCTACACCGACCCATCCCAGTACAGGCTAAATGGGGAACCCAGATTTTCACACTCATTAGGGTATAAAGAGCTGCCTCAAAAAAAGTAGAGAATCAGGACTTTAATCCCCACCAGCTTATCATAAGGCCCACCCATACGGTCAGTGGAGACCAATGAGGAGTGAGACTTTCATCTTTACCCAACAGTAATAGAGACCATCCTCCCCTAGTGGATCTGGACTTCAGCCTCCACCTGGCTGTAACAAGGTGGTGCCTGCCCCACTTCTCTGCAAGAGCAGTGTCAGAGAAAGCCAGCTAAAAGTAAAGACTCAGAGTCTTGTGACATAATACAAAATAGTCCATGTTTCAATAAAAGTACTCATTATATAAAGAAACTGGAAGATAGCAAATGGAATGAAAAAAAAAAAAAAAGCACTCAATGGATACCAACAGAAATGACAGAGTTGTTAGAATTACCCGACAAAGCTTTTTAGCCAGATGTGGTGGCTCATGCCTATAATCCGAGCTACTTGGGAGGCTGAGACAGGAGAATCGCTTGTACCTGGGAGGTGGAGGTTGCAGTGAACTAAGATCGAGCCATTGCACTCCAGCCTGGGCAACAAGAGCAAAACTCCATCTCAAAAAAACAAACCAACAAACCAACAAACAGAAAACGAATTACCTGACAAAGCTTTTAAAGCAGCATGATAAAAATGCTTCAGTCACCAATTACAAACATTCTTAAAACAAATGAATAAACAGAAAACCTCAGTATAGAAATAGTAAGTCTCAGAAAACAGATAGAAGACATAAAGAAGAACCAAATAGAAATTTTAGAGCTGCGTTCTGTAGTGGGCAAGTCTGTGCGAAACTACCTTCAAAGGCCAAGGAAGCTGAGAGGTCCAAGAAGTCTGACAAATCCAGTTTCTCAGAAAGAAACTTTCATCAGGAACTTCTGAACAGAAGCCATTGTCTCAGGCTGCGGCCAGATGACGTGGTGGACCCCTGCACCACTAACCCCTAGACCAAGGTCTTATATACCATAGGAAAGGCATATGTAGGACAATTAAAGTTGACACCCCCAGGGAAAGGCAAGAGTGCTATATCAACTTGCCTAAGGACAACATTTACAATAACAGTAGATAAAGGAGAAATCTTAGAGGCACTCCTGCAACAGAGGTTAATCAGAAGTCAACGTGGCAGATTGACATCCAAAATGGAGTTTATGTTCCACACTCCATTTCCCTAATCCGGCTCTTACAATCTCATGCACCCTCCTCTTCCACAATGGTCCCAGAGCCTTTAGGGAGAATGCTTGATATAGTACAGCATTTAATGTGGTGCATTGGCAATGGAAGACAGATTGGGCCCTGTGGGATTCTAAATGAGGAAGATTCATAGGCTTTGTTGAATCATCTTCTAATCTTTGGAATACCATGATTTTGGCTTTCTCAGAAGAAGAAAAACAAGATAAATAACATTAACATGCACACAAGGATTACCAGAAAAAAAAAAAAAAGAGCGTGAAGAAAAATAAAACTTGGTTCTTAATTTAGATAATTGTTGGAGCCAGGAAATAATTCAGGATTCAGTTCAAATTGTGGGCAAATAATAACAAGTCAAAAACAATGATTAGGGCTAGAAACAAATGAAGGATTTACTATAGTTTTCTTCTGAATAATTTCTTTCCCCAATTGCTCCATTTCTAGCAAGGATAAATCATATGTTGACCAAAAAAGTCACAAATTTATTGATTTAGAAAGGAAGACTTTATTTTTAAAAGAGGCCACCACAATGTGCAGGTGGGAAGTGAAGCCTGCAGCTGAAATTGAAAAGCAAGTGCTTCAAGTGGGGGCAGAGGGAATAAGAATTTATGTTGAGCAGGGTGGCCAAGTATAATGTATTCAACAGGTTATAGGAGGTATGAATATTCACGAAGGAGTGACATGGGCATGCATCCCATGTTCACCTTGGGGTGGAGACTCTACATTTAAGTGTATTACAGTTAGGCCCTTTACATCAAAATATGAAGCAGAGAACATGAAGGCCCTTTGTGACAGCCTCTGTAGACTAGCCAGGGCCACTTGGTGGTCCTCCATCTCTTATTGGGAAAGAATGCTGGTCATTTGTTGCACTGAAACCACAAAAAGGGAGGGGCAGCATAAGGCAGTTAGTTGATATCAGCAGTGGACCCAACCTTTTAGGGCTGCTTTCTGTTTACCCCTTAGGGGGAAAAATATTAAGGGAGATTAGTGAGGAAAGGGGTGTATGATAAGGTGTGTGTGACCTCCCTTCCCATCATGGCCAGGAACTTAGTTTTGTTTTCTTTTTTTTTTTCTTTTTTTTTGAGACGGAGGGTTTTGCTCTGTTGCCTGGGCTGGAGTGCAGTAGTGCAATCTCGGCTCACTGCAACCTCCACCTCCCAGGTTCAAGTGATTCTCCTGTCTCAGCTTCCTGAGTAGCTGGGATTACAGACACACATAACCATGCCTGGCTGGTTTTTTTGTATTTTTAGTAGAGATGGATTTCACCATGTTGGCCAGGCTGGTCTCAAACTCCTGACCTCAAGTAATCCACCCACCTTGGCCTCCCAAAGTGCTGGCATTACAGGTGTGAGTCACCGTGCCCGGCCAGACACTTAGATTTTTAAGATTTCTTTGTTGTTCCCTTGGCCAAGAAGGGGTTTGTTCAGTTGGTTGGGGGGACTTAACAATTTTGTTTTTATTTCTCACATAGTAGGACCAATTTATTTGAAAAATAAATTTTAGTCTCATTATATTTGGCCTGATCATTTGTATAAAGTGCAGCAAAAATAGTAGCTGGCCATGTTGACACTTTTAAAGATGCCTTTGCTAGAAATTTTTATAAGGAATCTCAGATTAGACTTTTACAAGCCTTGATTCTAACCAAGTCAATGATTCTCCATCAGACTGTGCCTGTAATACCTGTATGAATGGTTGAATTCCTTTCCTCTAAAGGTCCCAAAATAACGTGAGGTTCCTGAGACTATCAGAAAGTCACATTCTTTTCTTACCACAGGTCACAAGGTGCAAGACCAGTCTTTCCAAGGGGCTTTTTATTGGCTCTATAAAGTCAACTTCAGTTCCTCAAAGCAGTCTAGTCATATCGAAAAATATGACACCCCAGTCAAGGCCTTTGTAAAATAACCAGTGCCTCTAACTGTGTCCTTTTACGAAAGAAAACAGCTTCTTACTGAAATTATGTAAATAAATTATATTACCATGACAGAAGAATACTCATGAATAGTTTCCAAATTTTGCAGAACTCAGGTCGAGAGAAAGGTAAATTTTGCTGACAAGAGTATACTTTACTCAGTCATTGTAAACTCTAAATAGCTCAAAAGAAAACAAGGTTTTCTTGACTCTTATTTAATCAGATAGTAGCCTTCCAAAGAGGATGTTGTCTGTTCATCTTGGTACTACTGCTAAGTACTAGACACAAGCAGGGAGAAAAAGAGGCTCCCTGTTTGTGAGTATCTCTTCTTTGCACTTGCCAGGTAGCATTGATATAGGAGTTAAGAAGAAATCACTTAGGCAGATAGTAAGGGTGTGGGAGCACTCGGTGAGGCTTTTCTTTTTAATGAGAAGCAGCCTCAAATAATTTTCTAACAAAGAGAAGCCTGTAATGTCAAGCTGCAGACATAGACAAGCAAGCTAAGAGCTTGCACAGGTCAATGCCAGCAGGAACTAGAGACTAGACATGTTCAAGATGGTGGCTCCATCTTCCCTTCTCTTTGCCAGCCATGTGTACTATAAAGAAGAGACAACATGGCAGCAATCAACCGGAAAGCCCATTTGCGTAATAAGATTGGGGTAGGGCGACCCACCTTCACTGTGCTATGTAAACGTCATACCTGATTGAACCAATCTATAAGCCCTATGTAAATTAGACACCGGCTCCTCAAACTGGGCTATAAAATTCGAGGCATTTGCCACCTGCCGGTCTTTTCCACTTGAAGACCCCTCTCTCTGTGGAGAGAGCTGTTTCTTGTTCTCTTCTCTTCTGCCTATTAAACCTCCACTCCTAAACTCCTCATGTGTGTCTGTGTCCTAAATTTTCCTGGTGCACAACAACGAACCCCGAGTTTATACCCGAGACAACATAGCCTCTTCAGCATGATCCTATATAAATAATTTCCATTTTATTATGAAACTCTTCTGGGTACTGCTATCCCCATTAGAGGTTTCTATGACATCATCTGAGATAACATCGGTATTTCAGGTGTCAGGATCTTTTATATCTTCAGGCACAGGAGTAGCTTTAATTAACATCCCATAACAAGGCAGTTAATTCCTCTCAAGTGGAAATTCTCCAGTCCAAAGTGCCGGTAGCCATGGTTGAAAAGGGCTTACAAGTTTTTCTCATAACCCCAATAAATACAGAACAAAAGGCTATCAGATGGAGAATTTGTTCCTACCAGCACTTCAGCTTCTACTCTATGCTTTGTGGGCTTGGGAAATCTTATGGGTTCCCATTTAGCATGTCCAATTAATATTGCTCAAAGGAAGGGTTTACATGCCCTCTGTTCTGCAGTACTAGGTAGGAGAAATATTTCCAAGTTAGACACAATGTTCATTCTCATAAAATATTTAGATAAAAGAGACAAAACTACTATACATAAAGCCTGCTTAAATAGTCCAACTTCCATAAACCTATCGGTTCTACATTTTTATGTTCTAGTCTTAGGAACTTCACTTCTTCACTACCAGACCATTTACTGGCTCTTGTAAGTCTTTGGGTTCCCAGATGTGGTTCAGCCAGGGAACCTGGGCCCTTTTGTCAATTTTTGCCTTGATTAGCCCACCTCAACATTGTCCCCAAGGAATTGTTGGTCAGCTTTCTCATTGTGTTCTTTGCCTTCTGATTTCTTTCTTTCTTTCTTTTTTTTTTTTAATTCTCCAGTCTGGGGTAAATACAGAAAACTAGTTTGGGACCCCATAATGTTAGGGGATGGGCAGGGGCTTCCTGTGGTCCACCTAACTTTCCATAATGCTGTATTAAGACCTTTGTTTTAACCTCATCAATGTCTATTTTATTTGTTCCATTGTGTAATATCCATCTAAAGATTTTCACCTTGCTGTGATGAGTTATTTGACCTTCCCTTTTGCCTTTCCTCATTCTCTTGTTAATTAACCTAATGCATTTATTAGGATCTGTAACATCCACAAGGGGAAGCCGAGACAAAAAATTTGATAAGGCTTTTCTGATAGTCTTTTGGTTTTGTAGCAACAAAATTATATGAAGTGCCCGTGAAAATAGGGCCCCCTTAACCATAGCATTTACCATCACCTGGGTAACGGGCATATCCAGTAGGCAAATATCCCAGTCATCATGAAGCTCGTCTCACATGAATTGCATAGGAAGTGTTTTAGCTACTTTATCTGGGGTCTTCCGCTTAGCGTTTATAGGTGGAGTCAGGCAGACCGCCTTCTCAGGGTAAACCTTACAGTGGCATTTATCCAGTCCTGCAGGCTGGCTGTTCCCTTGGGAATAGTCTCCTGTGTCTGGACCACATTAAGCCATCTTTGATTGTTCAACAGTGAGCTGCTGGTCCTGCATCAACCCAAACATGCTCTTCCACTCTGAAGGATTTAAAAACAAAGATACTACCCCTAAATTAGTTACTCTCATAATTGATTTTAGTAAAGGTTATTCAGGAAGCTGATGATACCAATCTACAAAGTGGAACAATTCATTTGCTCTAGCATTATACCCTCTGGTTTCAATAGTTACTTGGTTTTGTTCTTCCCCTCTATTGGCTGCCTTCTTGGTAACCGCAGGTCCCAGAGGTACTTTCTGTTGTTCCTGCATAATTTTGCTCTGAGGGATCAGCTTTGAGGCTAGTAAAGGAAGCTCAAACTCACTGAAATCCGAGCTTGGTTTAGCATCAAGGTCGAACCCAGCACTCTCATTTAATTTCATTTTAGCTATTATAGATAACAATAAAAAGCAGATTGAATATTTCAGTCTTTCTTATTAGTTTGCATTCCTTATGGATCCAGGGAAACAACTCCCTCAGAGTTGGATCCATCTCTAAATTCCACTGGTAACTTTTACCTTTAGCAACTGAGCAAAGCACAGTTGCAGCTCCATACCTTGGGTGACTATGTAGCCACCCAAGAATCAAAGGTCCTCATTCCCCACCTTTTTGTAAACTAGACAAAATTACTTTTCCTTTAGCAAAACCACATCCTCATTTTTTTCATAACCTTCTTCACCGCCCCCCAAAAAAACTTACTTACTTTCTAGAGTCTGTATGTAGAATGGTGTCTCTTAGATCTAGTAGTTTTAATCACCTATATTAATTGCAATTTTATTTTACCAATAATTTAAAAACTATCTTTAATTACCAAAGATTACTAAAGGCATGTGAACTAAAAGACATTTGAGTTAGGTTCTATTTTTCTTTTTTTCTTTTCTTTTTTTTTTTTTTTTTGAGACAGAGTCTTGCTCCGTGGCCCAGGCTGGAGTGCAGTGGCCGGATCTCAGCTCACTGCAAGCT
>NW_012107530.1:1093025-1169797 GCF_000951045.1 Mandrillus leucophaeus
CTCGGCCTCCCAAAGTGCTGGGATTACAGGCTTGAGCCACCGCGCCCGGCCAGGTTCTATTTTTCTGATAAAATATGTGATTTAAGCATTTACTTTTCCTATAAGCTAATTAATTAGAGCTCTTTCACATATTTTGATAATGCTATATCACATACATATAACATATATAAACATGTCAGAACACTTAGATGCCCCTCAATCAAGGAACCCATTTTTACACTGAATCTTGGTTCCCCAAAAGGAAAATGCTTCCTTGGCAATGCAGTGCTTCCATGGCATCCTCACTGCAATGGCATTCACCTGAGACTGGTGAGCAGCCTGACACCAGTGAGCTCACTCTGTGATCAGCCCCAGGGACTCCTATCCCTCAGTGGGACATGTTTCCATAGCCTCTAGATGCTCAAACCATACTTTTCTCATCTAAATGTGCAAATAAATGAGCAGCCCCCCCCGTAGTAATAACTATTTACTATAAACAACTGCCATCAGCCGCCTCTAACACTGCAGATCTCTCCGGTGACTCATGAGTCATTATGCACACACCAAGGTCAAGTCCTCTCACGGTACAAAGTAATCTCTAATACCTCCGAAAGCCAAAGAGATTAGTAATGCAATACAAAAGAAAGCAGAGTTTTAGACCTGAGAGGACTCTCTTTGCTTATAACTCTTGGGATCCCATGAGGGAAAGCAGAGAATCCTTCCAAAAGAGGATTCTGTGGCATCTTTTCCTTAAAGGATCCCAGGCTATTAGAAATTTTTGTAGGTTCTTTTATGTGGATGGAGGGTGTCAAGAGGAAGGAGGGACAGACGAAAGTAAATAGAGAAACATAATTTGGTCAAGTGAATTGTTTTACTTGACATATATGTTTTGTTTTAAGGCCTCTGTCCTCACTCTCTCATATATATATACACACATACGTATACATATATGGCCTAAATATTAGTTTTAATTAAATCAACTTTGGACTACAGAGCTCTTAAAACATATTTTTCCTAATTGTAATTTCTGCTCCAACTGTTTCACTTTTGCTTCTGCTGCTAGCCCTGGGTTTTTGTCACCAAATGGGCAGCCTTCAGAAGCAGCCAACTCGCTGTAGCAGCCGCTCTCTGCCCTGGGTCACCACAGTGTGATAAGATGTCTGATAGATGATTATCAGTTAATAATCACTCTAAATCTGCCAGCATTTTCTGGGCATCCTGTACTCGTGCACAAGTGTCTAAAAGGTGAGTCACACCACTCCATATAGAAGTGGCTGGCCACCCTGGGATTTCCCACACAGATACTTCATTTCCTTTCCCCATTTCTTGGTCTCTCAGCTCCTAGCGAGCTCGCCACATGTTATGCAGTGGGCAGGTTTATGGAAACCTACCCCTAAATGCCAAGGAAGCTGAGGGGCCCAAGAGAGAGACTGAGAAATTCAGTTTTTCAGAAAGAAACATTTGATAGGGACTTACGAACAGAAGTCATGGCCTTGGGCAATGGTGAGAAAAGGTGGTGGGTCCACATGCCTTTGTCTCACAGAACTAGGGCTTGTATTTTGTATGGAAGGAATATGTAGGACAGTTAAAGCTGACCTCCAGGGAAAGGCAACAGTGCTATGTGGATCCGCCCAAGGGCAGGATTTATTGCTAAGATTGTTTTGATGTGAGGGCAGGATTTATGGCAACTAGATAAAGTAGATCTCAGGGGCATTTCCAGAATAGGGATTGATTGGAAGTCAACATGGCAGATTGCATTTAAGACAGAGTTGCTTTATCTTCCACAATCTGAAAAAATACAAAACCTGAAATAAAAAGCTCCATGGATGGTTTAAATAGCAGAAAGAAAATGCCAGGGAAGAATCAGTGAACTGAAAGTTATAATAATAGAAATTACCCAACCTGAACAGTAAAAGAGAAAGTAGATGGAATAAAATGAACAGAGCCTCAGGGACCTGTGGGTTTATAACAAAAGATTAACATTCACATCATCAGAATCCTGCAAGGAGTGGATAAATAGGACAGGGCCAGCAAAGTACTCAAGAAAACTACGGCTGACAACTTACCAAATTCATCAAGAGACGTAAACCTTCAGATTTGAGAAGCTGAGAGAACCCCGAGAAGAAATTCAACAAAATCCATTTCAAGATATATCATAATTAAACTTATGAAAACTAAAGACAAATAAAGTATTGAAAGAAGCCAGACACAAATGAAACCTTTACCTATAGGAAAAAAAAGGAGAAACAATTCAAATGACAGAATTTCTCATCAGACACCATGGAGGCCAGAAGAAAGTGACATATTTTTCTTTTTTATTATTTGTTTATTCATTTTTCCTTTAACTTTTGTTTTAGGTTTAGGGGTGCATATGCAGGTTTGTTATATAGGTACATTCGTGTCACAGGGGCTTGGTGTACAGATTATTTCGTCACCCAGGTACTAAGCATAGTACCAGAGAGGTATTTTTCCTGGTCCTCTTTCTCCTCCCACCTTCTACCGTCAAGTAGAGCCCAGTGTCTGTTTTTCCCCTCTTTGTACCCATGTGTTTTCGTTATTTAGCTCCCACTTACAAGGGAGAACACACGTTATTTGGTTTTCTGTTTTTGCGTTAGTTTGCTAAAGATAATGGTCTCCAGCTCCAACCATGTTGCTGCAAAGAACAATGATTTCTCCTCTCCTCTCCTCTCCTCTCCTCTCCTCTCCTCTCCTCTTCTCTCCTCTCCTTTCCTTTCCTTTCCCTTTTCCTCCCCTCCCCTCCCCTGTCCTTTCCCTTTTTTTGAGACAGAGTCTTGCTCTGTCACCCGGGCTGGAGTACAGTAGAGTGATCTTGGCTCACTGCAACCTCTGTCTCCCAGGTTCAAACGATTCTCCTGCCTCAGCCTCCTGAGTAGCTGGGATTACAGGTGCCCGCTACCACATTGAGATAAGTTTTGTATTTTCAGTAGAGACAGAGTTTCACCATGTTGGCCAGGCTGGTCTTGAACTCCTGACCTCAGGCAATCTGCCCACCTCGGCCTCCCAAAGTGCTGGGATTACAGCCATGAGCCACTGCACCCGGTTGCGATCTCATTCTTTTCTATGGCTTCAGAGTATTCCATGGTGTATGTGTACCACATTTTCTTTATCCAGTATACCATTGATGGGCATTTATGTTGATTCCATTTCTTTGCTGCTGTGAAGAGTGCTTCAATGAACATACATATGTATTTGTCTTTATGGTAGAATGGTTTATATTCCTTTGGGTATATATCCAGTAATGAGATTGCTGGGATTCTGTTTTACATTCTTTGCAGAATTGCCACACTGCTTTCCACAATGACTGAACTAAGTTACACTCCCACCAGCAGTGTATAAACATTCCCTTTTCTCCACAACCTCCAGCATCTGTCACTCTTTGATTTTTTTTTTAAATAGCCATACTTATGGGTGTAAGATGGTATCTCATTGTGGTTTTGCCTAATGGTTAGTGGTGCCAAACATTTTTTAATGTGCTTGTTGGCTAATGTACGTCTTCTTTTTAAAAGAGTCTGTTCATATTATTTGCCCACTTTTTAATGGGGTTGTTTTGTTTTTGACTCTAAATTTGTTTAAGTTCCTTGTAGATTCTGGATGTCAGACTTTTGTCAGAAGCATAGTTTGCAGAAATTTTCTTCCATTCCATAGGTTGTCTGTTTACTCTTTTGATAGTTTCCTTTGCTGTGCAGAAGCTCTTTAGTTTAATTAGATCCATTTGTTAATTTTTGCTTTTATTGCAACTGCTTTTGGCATCTTCGTCATGAAATCTTTGCCTGTGCATATATCCTGAATGATATTGCCTAGATTTTCTTCCAGTGGGTTTTACATTTAAGTCTTTAATCCATCTTGAGTTGATTTTTGTATACAGTGTAAGAAAGGTGTCTAGTTTTGATGTTCTGCATATGGCTAGCCAGTTAACCAAGCACCATTTATTGAATAAGGAGTCCTTTCTTACTGCTTGTTTTTGTCAGTTTTGCCAAAGATCAACTAGTGATAGGTGTGTGACATTATTTCTGGAGTCCCTATTTGTTCCGTTTGACTATGTGTCTGTTTTTGTATCAGTACCATGCTGTTTTGGTTACTATAGCCCTGTAGTATAGTTTGAAGTTGGGTAACATGATGCCTTCAGCTCTTTGATTAGTATTGCCTTGGCTATTTGGGCTCTTTTTTGGTTCCATATGAACTTTAAATAGTTTTTTTCTAGTTCTGTGGGAATGTTTTTGGTAGTGTGACAAATAGCATTGAACCTGTAAATTGCTTTGGGTAGTATGACCATTTTAATGATATTGATTCTTCCTATCCATGAGCATGGATGTGTTCTTCCATTTGTTTGTGTCATCTCTGATTTCTTTGAGCAGTGTTTTGTAATTCTCATTGTAGCGATCTTTAACATCCCTGGTTAGCTGTATTCCTAGGTATTTTATTCTTTTTGTGGCAATTGTAAATGGAATTGTGTTCCTGATTTTTCTCTTAGCATGCATGTTGTTGATATACAGGAATGCTACTGATTTTTGTACATTATTTTGTATCCTGAGACTTTGCTGAATTTGTTTATCAGCTTAAGGAACTTTTGGGCAAAGACTGTGGAGTTTTGTATATATAGAATCACATTGTCTGCAAACAGGGAGAGCCTGACTTCCTCTCTTTCTATTGGAATGCCTTTTATTGCTTTCTCTTGCCTGATTGCTTTGACCAGGACTTCCAATCTATGTTGAATAGGAGTGGTGAGAGAGGGCATCCTCATCTTGTGTAAAGTTGCATATTTTTTAAGTGATAAAAGAATAGAACTATCAACACAGAATCTGTATTCAGCAAAATCTACATGTCGTCCTTCAACAGTTGAGTGTTTAAATAAACTAGAACATCCATACCATAGCATATGATTCAGGAATAAAAAGGAATGAACTGTTGATGATAATTTCGTTGAGTGAAAAAAGGCAATTTCAAAAGTTTACATACTATATAATTCCACTTATATAGCATTCTTAAAATCATAAAATTATAGAAATGAAAGACTGATTAGTGGCTGCTAGGGATAAGAAGGGGGTAGGAGGAGGGAATAAGTGGGTGTGGCTATAAATGGAAAACATGCAGGATCCTTGCGGTGTTGAAAACATTCTATATCTTGACTGTATCAAGGACAATTTCCCATTTGCCATATTGTACTGTGGTTTTGCAAGATGTTACCTTTGGAGAACTACATGGGATCTCTATATTATTTCTTATAACTGTATGTGAATCTGCAAATATCTCAAAATCAGAATTATAGTAAAAAACACAAAAAGTGAGTAAAATACATGAATAAGAGTATCCAATTTATAAATCAGGATACCTAAAAAGTTAAAGAAAACATTTAGTTATGTTCAATGTTCATTTAGGTTATAAAAATGAAAAGTGAAGCAAATTATGTTTCTACTATCGCCCATTAGCTCTATAAAAGTAAAAGAAAAGAATCATAGGCCAGGTGCAGTGGCTCTTGCCTGTACTCCCAACATTTTGGGAGGCTGAGGAAGGAGGATCATTTGTAGCCAGGAGTTCAAGACCAGCCTGGGCAAAACAGCAAGATCCTGTCTCTACAAAAAATAAAAAAAATTATCCGGGTGTGGTCATGTGTTCCTGTAGTCCTAGCTGCTAGGAAGGCTGAGGCAGGAGGATCGCTTGAACTCAAAAGTTCAAGGCTGCAGTGAGCTATGATTCTGCCACCTCAGTCCAGCCTGGAGAACAGAGCAAAATGCTGTCTCAAAAAATGTATATAAATAAAAGAATAATAACATTTCTCCAGAGGGAGAATGTGAGGAAATCCACACTCTCTTGCTAATCGCCCCAACCTCTTAGAAAATTACACGTTACAATAGCTACTCAAATGAGTAATTCAGTTGTATCTGTAGTCTTATTTCTAGAGATTAATCACATAAAAATCAAAGCTCTAGTGTATAAGGAAGTGAGAAGGGCAATGATAAGAGAGACATTTATTTTTTTCTTTATAATCTTTATAGTTACACAACCTGTAATTGACTTGTCTTGATGCTGAACTATGAAAAATAAATATCATGACAGAGGTTTAAAAAACTGATTTCTGGTTTCAACTCTGACATGTAAAGAGCTAGGAAGTCATCACCCCTAGTTGGATTGGAATACTTAATATTGTCATGATGTCAGTTCTTCCCAACTTGATCTATAAATTCAATAAAATGTCTTTCAAAATCTCAGCCAATTATTTTGTGGATATTGACAAATTGATTCTAAAATTTATATGGAAAAAGCAAAAGATCCCAAATAGCCAACTCAATACTGAAGGACAACAAAGTTGGAGGACTGACATTACCTGACTTTACAATATACAATAAAGCTACAGTGATCAAAATAGCATCATACTGGCAAAATGATCAAAATAGCATGATACTGGCAAAATGATAGGTGCATACACAATGGAAAAGAATAAAGAGCCCAGAAACAGATCCACACAAATATATTCAACCTAGCTTTGACAATGGAGCAAAGGCAGTTCAATGGAAAACACATTTGTCTTTTCAACAAATAGTACTGAAACAGTTGGACATTCATATGCAAAACATAAATCTAGTCAAGTCCTTACACTTTTTATGAAAATCAACTCAAAATGGGCCATAGACCTAAATGTAAAACACAAAAATAGAAGACTTCCAGAAGAAATTGTAGGAGAAAACCTAGGTGACCTTGAATTTGGTGTTGAGTTTTTAAGATATAACACCAAAAGCATGATTCATAGAAGAAAATGTGGAAAACTTTGTCTTTATTAAAATTAAAAACTTCTGCTCTGCAAAAGACACTGTTAAAAGGATGAAAAGACAAGTCACAGACTAGAAGATATTTGCAGACAGTTGGTAAAAGACATATGTAAAATATTTAAGAAACTGTTAAAACTGAATAATAAGAAAACAGACCAATTAAAAATCAAAAGACAAATGTGAAAAGACATCTCACAAAAATCATATACACATGGAAAGTAAGCATATGAAAAGATGCTCAATGTCCTTTCTCATTATCGGATTGCAAATTAAAACAAAAAAGAAATACAACTATACTTTCATTAGAATAACTGAAATCTAAAATTTTGACAATTACAAATGTTGATGAGGAGGATGTGGAGCACCATGAACTCTTGCTCATTGTTTTGTGAACGCAAAAAGGTACAGCCACTGTGGAAGACAACATGGCAGTTTCTTACAAGCTAACCATAGTTTTACAGATGATTCAGAAGTCACACTCAACTGATTTGAAAATATATGGTCACACACAGAGAAACCCTGCATGTGAATATTTAAAACAACTTTGTTCGTAATCACTAAAATCTGTAATCAAGATACTCTTCAATGCGTGAATGGACAAACTGTGGTACACTCATGCAAAAGCCCATTATTCATTTATAAAATAAAATGAGCTATCTGGCCATGAAAATATGTAGAGAAACATTAAATGCATATTATTAAGTGAAAGAAGACACTAAAAGCCCACATACTGTATGACTCCAATTATGTGACATTCTGGAAAATGCAAGACAATATAGAATAGTAAAAAGGTTAGTATTCACCACGGGCTTTGAGGTTGGGGAGAGGAATGCATAAGTAAAACACAGAGAATTTTTAGGGTGATGAAACTATTCTGTATGATTCTGTAATAATAGGTATGTGAGGTTATGCATTTGTTAAAACCTATTGAACTTTACAGCACAGAAAGTGAACCTGAAGGTATGTAAAAATTTTAAAATTATTTAGGAGTTTGAGGACCTCAGGAGAGGATGCAGACTGTGATAAGAGACACAAGTACCCAGATCTTGGTTTTTAATACCATTCTCATTAAAAGGAACCAGTGTTTGTTGGAAAAATGGCTGTTTCTAGGACTGGGACAGGAAACACATAAGATGAGCATGGAGTGTTGTGTAATGTCAGAGGTTAAGGAAGTGCACAAAAAAACAAATCAGCAGACAAAAACAAACACGAAAATATATTGGTAGGTGTGTGTCGAAGAGACACAGGAGCCAACAGAACGAGCTTTCACTTACCAAAGCCGAAATAATTTGAGCAACAAAGTAAATAAAGAAGTATTGAATTATAACTGAATGTATAAACAAATATTAATACGTTCAAACTCATGATATAAATAAATAATTGAACAAATAACTAAATTGGGAGAAGAGACAATTTTTCCTTGTAGAACTCCAAAGAATTTCTGTAGATAGGCTGACCTTAAGAAAGTGGAACATAAGTCTCTAGTCACACTGTGAGTTGCACAGAGTGACTTCCTTTCAAACAGTTCAGCATGGAAAGGGGGAAGAAAGTGTGAATTTACAGTGAAGAAACCTGACAAATACTATCTTACTCAGACGATCAAAGTCAACATTAATAGTCATAAATCACATTGAGTCATAAATCACACATAAAGTGTCCTTGATATAATGCTCTGTAAATGGCACTTGACCTCTGTGATCTTCCTGCCTAAAACGTATAAACAAAGTCTAATGGGAAGAATATCAGACAGATTAAAATTGAGGAAAATCAAAATATACCTGATCAGTATTCCTCAAAACCGTCAAGGACATCAAAAACAAAGAAAGACTGAGAAACTGTCACAGCCAAGAGGAGCCTAAGGAGATGTGACAAGTAAATGTAATGTGGTGTCCTAGATGAGATTCTAGGACAGAAAAGGACATGCATTAGTCAGGGTTCTTCAGAAAAACAGAACCAGTAGGATATTATATATATATATGTGTGATATGATATTTGTATATATACATATGTAGGTATATATGAGAAAGATTTCATATATGGATGTACATATATAAGATTTTATATATAGATATATATGAAATATTTTATTTTGGGAATTGACTCACTTTCAAAATAATTCCAGTGTGGATAATATAGCATATAGTCACTTTAGTGTTGGCACCATTATCATATTCAAGGCACTGTGTGTTCCCTCTACGAAAGGAACAGGTAGAACTCAGCCCAAAGGAGCTTTCTTAGTCATTCTCAGGGAAAAACATTATCCCCATATTCTTTTGAAGTGTTCTTAGATAGCGTTAGTTCTTCCAGCTGATGTTACTGTGTGTTGCATGACTGAGGTTGCAAAGGCTAGCCTATATTTTTAATATCTGTCCAGGTTGTCATCTAGTTAACCTACTTCTATCTGATGTACAGTATTCTATTGTATGAACCCACTTATATTTATTATATTTCCTTTTCCCATAGTGTTATGACACTATCTTAGGTTAGGCTGGGTTCTGCTACTGTAGTAAATAAACTCCCAATTTAGTAAACCTCCATATTAGTGGATTAGCCCCAAAAGGCTTATACTTCTTTTTCATTTAAGTCCAAAGTAGACTGATAAAGGCTTTCACCAGGCATTGATTTGGAAATCCAGGAGCACTACATTTTGTAGCTCTGCAATTTAAATATGTGGTTCTCACAGTAACTGCTGAAGGGAAAGTGACTCTTAGTTGCCTCAATCCAGAAGTGATAAAAATAATTTCCATTCCTAGTGTATTGGCCGGAACTTGTAGACAGAAATTGGGAAATATGGGGGAAGGTCACATAGATGATCTGGTGTACATTAAGGGTCTTTACCCTGAGAATTAATTTTGGCTTCCTGGGACACAAACGTTTCTGGCCTTAAATATTCTCTTGCGTTTAGCAGGAATTGATGATCAAATCATTGTTACATGAATATTTAATTTGATTAAGTACAATCAGATTTCTCTCCAAAGTGATTACACCATTTGTTTTCCCATTAGCAGTTCAAGAGATTTTCTGTTAGCCTGCTTTTCTGCTTTTTTTTTTTTTAAATTTTAATGAAAAATTTCTTGTCCATATTGGAGTTCCAACCTTATTACACATGATAATATTTGCCTTTTGTCATTAAAACACTGATATCTGTTTATTTTATGTTTCAGATTTCTATTTGGAAAAGTACTATTGTAAGCATCTTATATACAAGAACATTTCGTCACCTTTTAAAATAATTTATTACATTCAACTGCTTTTATATTTTAATTTTTCCATATTTTATATCATAAATATGACTGTTTACAAATTGCTTATAAATGTTGTCCTATCTTCCTATTGTAAAAGCCCCTTTTTCTCATTGATATTTAGAATTATTTACAATGAGTAAGCACTTTTTGGGGGGTCTCCATCTCATTTTATTTTATTTTATTGTTTAGTTTTGCTTCAATAGGTTTTTGGGTAACAGGTGGTGTTTGGTTACATGGATAAGTCCTTTAGTGGTGATTTCTGAGATTTTGGTGCACCCATCACCCAAGCAGTATACACTCTCTGCAACTTGTAGCCTTTTATTCCTCATCCCCTCCCACTCTTCCCCCGACCCAGCCCCATATATTGTATCATTCTTATGTCTTTCCATCCTCATAGCTTAGCTCCCACTAATGAGTAAGAACATGTAATGCTTGGTTTTCCATTTCCATCCAGGCTGCTGCAAATGCCATTATTTCATTCCTTTTTATAGCTGAGAATGGTCATTTTCACGATATTGATTCTACCCATCGATGAGCATGGAATGTGTTTCCATTTGTTTGTGTCATCTATGATTTCTTTCAGCAATGTTTGTAGTTTTCCTTGTAGAGGTCTTTAACCTCCTTAGTTGGGTGTATACTTAAGTATTTTATTTTATTTTATTTTTTGCAGCTATTGTTATGGGGGTTTGAGTTCTTGATTTGATTCTCAGCTTGGTCGTTGTTGGTGTGTAGCAGTGCTAATGATTTGTCTACATTGATTTTGCTTCCTGATACTTTTCTGAATTCATTTACTAGTTCTAGGAGCTTTTTGGATGAATCTTTAGTGTTTTCTAAGTAAATGATCATATTATTAGCAAACAGTGACAGTTTGGGTTCCTCTTTACCAATTTGGATGCCCTTGATTTGTTTCTGTTGTCTGATTGCTCTGGCTAGGACTTCCAGTACTACATTGAATAGAAGTGGTGAAAGTGGGCATCCTTGTCTTGTTGCAATTCTCAAGGGAAATAGTTTCAACTTTTCCCTTTTCAGTGTGACGTTGGCTGTGGGTTTGTCATAGATGGCATACATGTTATAGATGGCTTTTATTACCTTAAGGTATATCCCATCTATGCCAATTTTGCTGAGGGTTTTAATCATAAAGAATGCTGGATTTTGTCAAATCCTTTTTCTGCACCTATTGAGATGATCATGTGATTTTTGTTTTTAATCCTGTTTACAACGCATACACGTGGTGTATTACATTTATTAACTTGTGTAAATTAAACCATCCCTGCATCCCTGGTATGAAACCCACTTGATCATGGATTATGTTTTTGATATGCTGTCAGATTCAGCTAGCTAGTATTTTGGTGAGGATTTTTGCATCTATGTTCATCAGGGATATTGGTCTGTAGTTTTCTTTTCTTGTTATGTCCTTCCCTGGTTTTGGTATTAGGGTGATGCTGGCTTCATGGAATGATTTAGAGAAGATCCCTTCTTTCTCTACCTTTTGAAATAGTGTCAATAGGATTGGTACCAATTCTTTTTTGAATGTCTGATAGAATTCAGCTGTGAATTTATCTGGTCCTGGATTTTTTTTGTTGGCAATTTTTAAAATTACCGTTTCAATCTTGCTGCTTTTTATTGGTCTGTTCAGAATTTCAGTTTCTTCCCGGTTTAATCTAGAGAGTTGTATATTTCCAGAAACTTATCCATCTCCTCTAGGCTTTCTAGTTTGTTTGTGTAAAGGTGTCATAATACCCTTGAACAATATTTTTTATTTCTGTGGTATCAGTTGTAATATCTCCAGTTTTGTTTATAATTGAGCTTATTTGGATCTTCTCTCTCTTTTCTTAGTTAATGTCACTAAGGTCTCTCAATTTGATTTATCCTTTCAAAGAAGCGCCTTTTTGTTTAATTTATCTTTTGTATTTTTTTGTTACAATTTTATTTAGTTCTGCTTGGATCTTTGTTATTTCTTTTCTTCTGCTGGGTTTGGATTTGGTTTGTTCTTGTTTCTCTAGTTCCTTGAGATGTGACCCTAGATTGTTTATCTTTCCTCTTTCAGACTTTTTGATGTAGGTATTTAATGCTATGAACTTTCGTCTTAGCGCCACTTTTGCTGTATCCTAGAGGTTTTGATAGGTTGTGTTATTGTTATTGTTCAGTTCAAAGAATTTTTACATTTCCATCTTAATTTCATTATTGACCCAACAATCAATCAGGAGGAGGTTATTTAATTTCCATGTATTGGCATGGTTTGAGAGTCCCTTTTGGAGTTGATTTCAATTTTATTCCACTGTGGTCTGAAGGAGTACTTGATACAATTTCAACTTTCCAAAATTTATTGAGACTGGTTTTGTGGCCTATCATTCTATCTTGAAGAATGTTCCATGTGTGATTAATAGAGAGAATATTCTGCAGTTGTTGGGTGGAATGTTCTGTAACTGCCTGTTAAGTTCATTTGTTCTAGGGTATAGTTTATGTCCCTTGTTTCTTTGTTGACTTTGTGTCTTGTTGACTTATCTAGTGCTGCCAATGGAGTATTGAATTCCCCCACTAGTATTGTGCTGCCGTCTATCTCATTTCTTCGGTCTAGTAGTAATTGTTTTATAAATTTCAGAGTTCCAGTGTTAGGTGCATATACATTTAGGTCTGTGACATTTTCCTGTTGGGCTAGTCATTTTATCATTTTATTATGTCCCTCTTTGACTTTCCAAAATGCTGTTGCTTTAAAGTCTGTTTTGTCTGCTATAAGAATAGCTACTCCTACTTGCTTATGATGTCCATTTGCATGGGGTATCTTTTTCCACCGCTTTGTTTAAGTTTATGTGAGTTCTTATGTGTTAGGTGAGCCTCTTGAAGACAGTAGATTCTTGGTTAATGAATTCTGTTTATTTCTTTTTTTTTGAGACAGAGTCTCACTCCATCACCCAGGATAGTGGAGTGCAATAGCACAATCTCAGCTCACTGCAACCACCACCTCCTGGATTCAAGTGATTCTCATGCCTCAGCCTCCCAAGTAGCTGGGATTACAGGCATGTGCCACCACATCCAGTTAATTTTTGTATTTTTAGTAGAGTGGGGGTTCACCATGTTGGCTAGGCTGGTCTTGAACCCCTAACCTCAAGTGATCCGCCCACCTCAGCCTCCCAAATACTTGGATTACAAGTGTGAGCCATCATACCCACCTGGTTGGTGGATTCTTATCCATTCTGCCATTCTGTGTCTTTTAAGTGGAGCATTTAGGCTAGTTACATTCCATGTTAGTATTGAGATGTGCAGTACTGTTCTAGTCATCATGCTAGTTGTTGCCTGAATACCTTTTTTTTTTTTCATTGTTTAATAGTTTTATAGGTCCTGTGAGATTTATACTTTAAGGATATTTCTATTTTGGTGTGTTTTGAGGATTTGTTTCAAGATTTAGAACTCCTTTTAGTAGTTCTTGAGTGCTGTCTGGGTATTGGCAAATTCTTTCAGCATTTGTTTGTCTGAAGAAGACTGTATCTTTCCTTCATTTATGAAGCTTAGTTTCACTGGATACAAATTTTTTTTTTTTTTTTTGCCTGAGACGGAGTCTTGCTCAGTCACCCAGGCTGGAATAGAGTGGCGCAATCTTGGCTCACTGCAAGCTCTGCCTCCTGGGTTCATGCCATTCTGTTGCCTCAGCCTCCCGAGTAGCTGGGACTACAGGCACCCACCACCATGCCCGGCTAATGTTTTTTTGTATTTTCAGTAGAGACGGGATTTCACCGTGTTAGCCAGGATGGTCTCGATCTCCTGACCTCGTGATCCACCTGCCTCGGCCTCCAATAGTGCTGGGATTACAGGCGTGAGCCACCGCGCCCAGCCGGATACAAAATTCTTGACTGATAATTGTTTTGTCTAATGATGCTAAAAATAGGACCCCAATCCCTTCTAGTTTGTAGGGTTTCTGCTGAGAAATCTGCAGTTAATCTAATAAGTTTTTCTTTATAGGTTGCCGGATGCTTTTACCTTACAGCTCTTAAGATTCTTTCCTTTGTCTTGACTTTAGATGACCTGATGACTATGTAACTTGGTGAAGATCTTTTTGTGATAAATTTCCTGAGTGTTCTTTGAACTGCTTATATTTTGATGTCTAGATCTAGCAAGGCCAGGGAAGTTTTCCTTGATTATTCCCTTAAATATGCTTCCCAAACTTTATATTTCCCTTCTTCTTTGGGAACACCAATTATTCTTAGATTTGATTGTTTAACATAATCCCAAACTTCTTGAAGGCTTTGTTCATTTTTGGGATTCTTTTTTCTGGGTCTTTGTCAGATTGGGTTAATTCAAAAGCATTGAAAGGAAGGCTTGAAGCTCTCGAAGGGGCCCTCAAGTTCTTTCTTCTATTTGTTCAATTCTGCTGTTGAGACTTTCCAGTGCAGTTTGCATTTGTTTAAATGTGTCCTTCATTTCCAGAAGTTGTGACTGTTTTTTATTCATGCTATCTGTTTCTCTGGAGATTTTTCCATTCATATCCTGTATCATTGTTTGTATTCTTTAAGTTGGTATTCACCATTCTCAGGTGCCTCTTTGAGTAGCTTAAGAATTGACCTTCTGAATTATTTTTCTGGCAATTCAGAGATTACTTCTTGGTTTGGATCCATTGCTGGTGAGCTAGTGTATCTTTTGGGGGTGTTAAAGAACCTTATTTTGTCATATTATTGGGATTGTTTTTCTGGTTCCTTCTCATTTGGGTAGACAATGTGAGAGGGAATATCTGGGGCTCAAGGGCTGCTGTTTAGATTATTTTGTCGCACAGGGTGCTCCCTTGATGTAGTGTTCTCCACCTTCCACTAGGAATGGGACTTCCTGAGAGCCAAACTGCAGTGATTGTTATTTCTCTTTGGGGTCTAGTCACCCAGTAGAGCTACTGGCCTCTGTACTGGTACTGGGGAGTGTCTGAAAAGAGTCCTGTGATGTGATCTGTGTTCAGGTCTCCCAGCCACATATACCAGCACCTGCTCCAGTGGCGTTAGCAGGAGAGTGAAGTGGACTCTGTGAAGGTCTTTGGTTGTAGTTTTGTCTATTGTGCTGGTTTTTTGTTGGTTGCCCTCCAGCCAGGAGGTAGCACTTTCAAGAGAACATCAGCTGCAGTAGTATATGGAGGATACACACTTGCCTTAGGGTCACCTGGATAAGCATTCAAGTTTCTCAGGTGACTGGGCCATGGAGCTCCCAAGAGATTATGTCCCTTATCTTTGGAGTTTTTCAGCTGTCTGATGGAGCCTACAGAGGCAAGTTGCTTCCTTCAAAGGGTCTGTGGATTCTCTCCTGTTACCCTACTCTTTATGAACATTTGTTACTTTTTGATTTCCTAATTTATGCTAATCTGATAGGTAGAAAGTAATATCTTTATTGATGATATTCTTTATCCTGATATTTGGTATAGCAAAATGTGTTCAATTGTTTTTCCTGATGTCTTTTGAATCCTTGCGTCTCTCTTAAATTCCTGGAGTGGAACAGCTATTCTGTGTATTTTTAGCAGCTGGTGAACAGGTGAACATTGGCAGATCCCATCCTCCCTGGCCTGGATTGCAGAAGAGTTATACCAGGCAGTGGTGGTGGGTGGGCAGTGGCACCTGGGCAGTGACAGCAATTCATGGCTCCCCTTGTACCCTTTCCCACAGTTTCTGCTCAGTTGGGAAAATATCCAGCCCTCCTCCTCCACGTCAAGCTTCTGTTCCACATCATAGAGCATCTGCCTGGGGGATGGTCAGGGCGTCTCAAAACTGACAAAATACTGTCTTTTGCCACAGAGGCTGACTTTATCTGTATTAGACTATTGGGCAATTTATGTCCCAGGATTTTCTAGAGTATGATAGAGCAGTCTAGTAGCTATTAATAGAGATTGTCAGATGGGTGTAATACCAATAGAGGAAGAAGCCTGAAGGCTTCTGCAGAGAACAGAGAAAGAGATGGTCAAAGAGAATCTAGAGTGACTCGCACCCACCTGTGCTCATGCCATAAGAGTGACTGGTGAGGGAGCATCTGAGTTTCAAGTACTTGACTGAAAGCTGTGCAAACTGAAACTCCCTAAACTGTGAAAGTAATCCCCACGCCACACATAGATCCAAAGGTAAAAGGTGAAAATCTTCCTGGTTCAGAAGAGTTAAGCACAATCCCTAACAATCAGCGGTTAACCACTAAATGGTGTTGACCACTAAGAAGCCAGGTTTAAAGGTAAAAGTAAGGGGGAAAAATGGAACAGTGTTGTCAGAGGCTCAAGTAAGTGGGAAATAGACTTCACTGAACTAGTATAGACAAGTCACTAACAAATAAACAAGCAAATAAACAAGCAATAACCACAACCTTGAAGGAGAGGATCAGTATCAGGAGTTACTATAGTATGTTAACTATAATTTTTGGCTTTCAGATGAGATTGCAAATGTTTGGGATGATATGGCCACAGGCAAATTTTGGTGTTCAGCAAAAAGTTATGGTACATGCAAAGAGACATGAAAATGTGACCCATACACAGGAAAAAGAAAGCAAACAATAGAAATTGTCTTTGTGGGAGGCCAGATGTTGGAATCAGACTTCAAAGCAGCCATTATAAATGTGCTCAAAGGACTAAAATAAACCGTGTTTAAAGAATTAAAATAAGGTATGATGGCCATGTCACATCAAATAGAGAATATCAATAAAAGGAAGTTATAAGAAAGAAACACATGAAAATCTGTAACTGAAAAGCACAATAGCCAAAATGAAAAGTTACCAAAAGGTCTTAACAGTAGTTCTCATCTGGAAAAAGAATCAGCAAACTGAAATCAATAGAGATCATGAATCTCAAGAAAGTCTTTTTATTTCCACTGTTTTACTAAATACTCCTAAGATGCATGAGTGAGACACCTCAAGTTTGTTTTCCTGCATCATTATAAGGACAATGAAAAAAGTCACATTCCCTTGCTTGAGAAACTGTTGACTGTCTATTTCTCTCTCTCTCTCTCTCTCTCTCTCTCTCTCTCTCTCTCTATGTATCCATCTATCTATCTCTGTCATCTATCTCTACTTTAAGCATCTTTTTTTTTTCTTCTTCTATATCTCCATCTACCTAGCTATCTTTCAGTTAGAGCTTCTAGATCTACTTGTCTTCCTACTTCAGGTTATTTCACAGCTACTAAAAGAAGAAACCTAGTTTTTTAGATAATCTGACTGGTAGCTTATCCCTAAGTAAATGCACAATTTTTAATACTCTTACTTTCTTGTAATACTGAAAATAAACCCTCAACTTTTGTATCTACTCCAATAATTCTTAGTAGGCTGAAGAAGCCATTCCTCTACTTCTATAATCTTTCTTTGTTTTCTTCTTTTGTTTCTTTTTTCCTCCTGGGGCTTCCTTCTCCCTGATTGTACGTTACAGAGTCCCAGACTATTGGGTTGAGAAGAGATCTTGGAAAGTTAAAGCAGTGCACTCTCCTTATTTCACCAATAAGAAAGCTGAGCAGGTGGGTAACCTACTCAAGGTCATCCAACCTTGTTCCCCCAGTCATTCCACCAAGTGACATCTCCTGTCTTTTATTAGTTTTTTTAAAGTTTTCTTATCAACACTCAGCCTTTAATTCTTCTGCCTTCCTTCCTGGCCTCTATTGTAAAAAATAAAAGAAATAAAAGACAAAAGAATGAGATTTAACACTTGTTGAGAGGGGGGAAAAATTAAGAAAGACTCTGTTTTGTGTAAATGTTTGGAGAAAACTTTTTATTTAAAAAAAAAAACTGCATAAGCATTTTGCTTCATAAAATACCAACTCAGAGGCAACATTGCTATTTCTCCATGTGTTTTGTATGCACTTGGGACATGCTATCAGGAGTGCTCAGCTAGTCACAGTATATTTATGGGGAAATGTAAATGACTTGGTGGATTATTCTTAACTGTTATGACATGTAACAAAATAATCGTGAACCTAAAAGAGGAATTATTGTATAATTAGGAATATATACTGGAGAATTTTAAGGCTCAAGGACCTTAATAATATAAAAACAAAATCTTTTAAAGAAAATTTGTATTGTTTTAAAATTAAAGTTATTTTTTTGTTGAGCATCTCTTCACTGTGGACCAATTACAATTCACAAACTTGGGAAATCAGACCTTTTATAGAAGAATTACTGACAATGGACAATGACAAACCTTGAAATTCAAAGTTATTTTCATCACAATATCTAAGAGAAGGAAATTAAAACTGCCTGTAGTTCCTCAGCAGGCCAAATGCCAGTAAAGTTGTCTGGAGCTGATATGAGATGGTCATGTAATTACTCTTTTTTTCTGGAAAATGAACCCTTGAAAGTAGGATCAATAAATATATCAATGAGAGAATAGCATTATCTCACACAAAAAATTACAATTGTGAAAATGACGCACAAGAAAAGGAGAGAATATCTCATCATATAGGGAATATTTGACTAATGCCACAAATGTGTTTAGTAAAAGAAACAAACCAAGCATTTCAGAAAAGTGGGATAATTTATAAACTTCATTCATTAGAAATTATAATATGACAGTACTGTGAAGCTAGCATGTATTAACTAAGACAAGACTCCATCGCTTAAAAATCCATGTAACAACAACCACAACAACACATTACAGAGTTTTTCCAGAATGCTCTAATGTAATTTCTAAATGCCATTCCTCTTTTATAATAAATCATCTTTGTGATCAATATTTTCCAGTCAATATTCTCCTCCCTAAAAGCAATCTGGACTATTGGGCAGAAACAGAAGTAGTCAGTAATTTGAACGGTCTGTGTTTCCTTGGTTTCTCTAATAATAACCTGACACTGCTTCTGCGCTAGGCACCACCACACTCGAATTTCCATGTCTTCAATGTTCCTTTCATCATCAGTCACCTTTACTTCCATTTTGTTAGTAATCAGGTGTGGGGTTGACCTATGCAAAGGAACCACTTCTGTACGTAGTGTCTTGTACCCTAGATAGAAGACACTTTGCATGTTGCGTTTTGCAGGCATGTTCAGACATCTGAATTAGCCACATGTCCCTGGGAATTGTGCTGAAATCCAGGCTGCATTTTATCTCAGCAATTCCTTCTTCTTGGGACTTACATATCCGTGATTCCACATCACACAGCTCAAGACTATATATAGTGTCACATAATAGTTGTTTTAGTCTGTTTTCTTTTGTTATAACTGAGTAACTGGTCCTGGGCAATTTATAAATAAAAGGAACTTGTGTTTTATAGTTATGGAGGCTGAGAAGTCCAAGGTGAGGGGCTGCATTTAGTGAAGACCTTCTTGCTGGTGGGGACTCTGCAGAGTTTCTGGGCAGTGCTGAGTATCCTATAGTGATGGGGTTGAGCATACTCGCTCAGGTCTCGCTTTCTCCTTTTGCAAAGCCACTGTCACTCCTGTGATAACCCATTAACACATTAACTTTTAATCCGTTAATCTGTACATGAAGGCTAATACCTCATGACACAATCACCTCTTAAAGGTTCTACCTTTCAGTACTGCCACATTGGGGATAAAGTTTCAACATGTGTTTTGGAGGGGAGAAACATTTCAACCACATCAACAGCATTTGTCACTGACAACTAGACATGAGATACCTCAGTACTGTCAACTTGTAACAAATGAGGGTCCCACTGCAGTGACTGTCATAGCTGTCCACAAATATGATCTGGACCATTGCATTTTAGTCACCAGAAGCATTCAGCAAGGGTCAAGCTTACTACACAACAGCAGTAAGTATGTAATGAGTGGTGATTATGTGCCAGTTGTGGAGTCTTGATAAGTTAGCAAGGAAGAGGAAGGGACCCCAGGTTGGGGAGGGACCCAGGTGGGGAAGAACAATGAACAATCGTTTTGAGAAATGAGAAATCACAAACAATGACCTTATTTAGCACATAGTCCCCTCCAGTACAACCCTATTAAACTTCCCTCCAGCACCCCCCAACCTTTGCACAACCCTATTAAACTTCCCTGCAGCTGCCCCCTGTCCACCGTGTGGCAGACAGCCCCTTCTCTGCTGTGCTGCCTGTTGCAACCTAACAATGTATTTTCCTACTTTCTCTAATAAATATGCCTTTCTTTACTTACAATTGTCTTGGTAAATTCCTTTACCATCTGTGACACCGGCCCCAACTAGTCATACCTGTAACATTTTGGTGGCCTGTATGGGGACTTCTTGGGGACCTCTCCACGACTCTATCCCTTTCCTCTCCTCCAATTCCAGACTCTTGGTGGTCAGTGTTCAAGTCCAGAGACAACTGAAGGACCCTGGCCAGGGCCCCGCCCAGGCAGACCAGAGGTCCTGGTGGAAAGATGTCTGACTGGCATCACCTGATCAGGTGAGAGTTCAGAGTGTTCTTTCCTTTTCTGTCATCAGTGGACAAACTCTATGACCCCTCTGGCAATTGATGGCCCCTCCTGGCACAGCCTGAAGGCTGGGGGTGAATAGCGTTGGCTGCCTTGCAAGGAAGGTAGGAAGGCTCTCTGCTATCTTTTTGGGTCAAGAGACTCCAATCCTTACGTGTAGTGCAATTGGCAGCAGAAGTTCAACCAGGGTGAGCCTACACCCATTTTGGGGAACTCAGACTCCCTCTTTCTCACTCTAAACTCTCCTGTGAAGACAGCCAGCCATCCTGCTCCAGACATCTTAAGCCAGGTGATCCCAAACAGCACCGGGATGATGAGTCTTCCCTCGACGTTTTTCTGGCATACCTGGATTGAGCACCCAGTGTAATCTGTACCTCGACTGACCTTGGGTCTCTTACCCGGTGTTCATCCAGTGTAAGGCCCTATCACTGAGAGATCTTTTCCAACAGGTGGAATATCTCTTTGGAAAGTGCATTTTGAAGTCCCTCAGTAAATATGAGTGGATCCCTTTTCCTTTGCAGGATGCTTCAAAAGAAATTACAGTTCATGTTCCCAGGGGATGTTTTTTTTCCCCCCAGTCCCCTCATGGGACAAAGCCCCATCCATTCCCTCAGACTTAACCCTGCGCTGCATTTTAAAGCGTTGGGATAAATTTGACACTCAGACTCTTAAAAAGAAATGTCTAATTTTCTTATGTAATACAGTATGGCCACTTTATAAACTTCCAGATCAGGAGTCCTCCTGGTCTCCAGGCAGGACCATAGCTCCCAATACCATTTTACAGTTTGACTTTTTCTGTCACAGCTGTTCTAAATGGTCTGAAATTCTTAATGTTCATGTGTCCATGACTCAGGATCCTAATATCCACCAAACCTGTCGAATGTGCATGACTGGATTCTCTGGTCCCACTGACTCTTCTCACATTTTGATAATCCTTCTTTTACTCTCTATCATTCTCCATACTCGGCTGGATCAGTTGAAGTCACGCCTTCTTCCCCAACAAGCCACCTTCACGTCAACTACACTGACTCCATCTGCTCCTTCTCCCTCACCTTCCCCTTGTCATCCAAACCTTGGATGTTATTTTCTGTTGCCTCCTCCTTATCAGAGACATTTCTCCCCTTCACATACAAGTCAGGGGCCACCTAGGATCCCATTTCAGGCCCAGAAAAAGTTCTGTCACTCCAGGAGGTGGCAAATGGGGATCTAGGAACCATCAGAGTCCATGTTCCTTTCCCAACGTCTGATCTTTTCCAAATAGAAACTAAACTCAGCTCTTTCAGTCAAGACCTTTCTCACTTCATGAAGGAATTTAAAGAACTTACTGTTTCCTTCGACCTCACTTGGTAGGTTGGCTATATTGTTTTCTCCACTTGTTGCACCCACAAGGAAAAATCCTGCATTTGGTCTCTGGCCCAAAGATGGGCAGATGAGGTGCATTCCCCAAATCCCCAGGAGTCTGGCCCTGGGAGAACCGCAGTGCATGACACTGATCTAGGTGGTGATGTCAGAAGGGAGACTACAGCAAGGAACATCATAATCACATGATCACTTGCCTGATGGAGGGCATGAGGAAGGCCACTATAAAACCTAAAAATTATGTCACACTAAGGAAAATAACACAGGCATCAAATAAAAATCCAGCCCTATTCCATTTCTCCCCTAAGAGATTCTCTATGGAAGATCTTTCCTCAGGCTGGCTGAGGCTGTGAAAAAATATACTATATGAACCCTGAGAGCCCAGAAGGCCTACCATCTGGGCTGTTCATTTCATCAGGCAGGTGTCCCCAGCCATTAGACATAAACCCCAAAAGCTAGATAAGAAACCACAAACTCCTTTCCTCACATTGCTGGACATGACCTTCAAGGTCTTCAATAATTGAGAGAAGGTCTCAAGGACTGAACAGGATAGGAAGGAATGAGAAAGAGATAAGCAGCAGGCCCATTATATGGGCGCTACTGTTGCTAACTCCCTGCCTACCTCAAAGGCCCGGACCAGCCATCAGGATACAGCCCAGCAGCCTATAAGGGAGCTCCCATTTGCTATCATTGTAACCAGTCAGGGAATATTAGCCAACACTGACAAAACTCTCTCCAGCCATTTTCTGGTCCCTAACAACTGCCACCTGGCCCCTACCCACTGCCACCTGGCCCCTACCCACACTGCAAACAAGTGCTACCCACACTGCAAACAAGTGGGGCACTGGAAATGGGACTTCCTTTCTCTCTCTCATGCAGGAGGGTCACTTCTTTACTAGCAAGCCCAATTGCAGGCCAACTTGAGAGAAGGCAAAGGGTCCTTGACTCTGTTCCTCAACTATGAGGAAACCAATAGGAACAAAAGCAAAGAAGGGATGAGTCCCAGGAAGGGTCATTCCCTCTCTTTCCCAGATTGACAGGTCCCAAAAGCCATTCAGGCTCCTGTGTTTTCCATCACTATGGCTGAGCCTTTGGTAACCCTAGACGTGGCAGGAAGAAGAACTGAGTTATTGATTGATACAGGAGAAGATTACTCTGCCCTAATTAATTTTCCTGGACCTACTTTTCTGTCCTCGATCCTCCTCATCAGCAGCGATGGCGAGCAAAGACAGGGATAATTTACTTTTCCTTTAGTATGTACCTTTGCAAAAAATATTTTCACTTATTCTTTCCTTGCTTTGCCAGTTGCCCAATCCTGCTACTTGGGAGGGACATAATGACAAAGATCCAAATGAAACTTCAATTGTCTGAGCTTCCCTGCCTATTATTATCCTTACTAGCCCCTGACACCAAAAGCCCAAAGATAATAAAGCTTTCTATTCTACAATAAGTTCCTTCAGAGGTATGGGATATTTCTACTTCAGGAAGGATTTTTATAGGATTTGTTCATTTTTCATAGATCCTATAAAAATCCACCTTAAAAGTCCCAACTCCTTCTCTAGGATGCCCCAGTAACCTTTAAAACCCAAACTCAAATAGGCTTACAGCTGCTATTGTTAGCTTAGCTGAAGTCATAGAATCTGGACCCCTTTCAGGAGACACTACCTCAGCCCAAAAGGCTGAGCTCATTGCTCTTACCTGAGCCTTACAATTAGGGGCAGGCATGAGGCTTAACATTTAAACAGACTTGTCCTGTGTCTTTCATGTAGTGCATGCCCATGCAGCCATTTGGCAGGAAAGAGGACTTTTAATGGCCCCAAATATTTGAATTAAGCTTGCTCTTGAAATAATGGCCCTGTTGGAGGCAATTATGCTTCCCTCACATTAGCTGTGGTTCACTGCAAAGCCCATTAGAGGAACAATGATGAAATCTCTATTGGGAACAACCAGGCTGACAAACAAGCAAAACTGGCTGCCAGGCTGCCCCTTTAGGCTGTCCTAGTTCCCACCCTAACCTCCTTGTCTGCACACTATACACTGGAGGAAACCCAAAAGTCTCTAGAAAGGGGTTTCTCCCACACCTCAGAGGGCTGACTAAAAAGGTCCTGATGGGAAACTCTTGCTTCCAGGAGCCTCACAAGGGCAGCTTCTAAACAGCTTACACCAGTCCATTCATCTAGGGGCTAAGGCCCTCCAGAGAGTAACAAAGCCACTGTTTACCAGCAAGGGGGTAGCCCAAACTATGGACCATCTCACAGGCCTGTCTCACTTGCTGCCAAATAAACCCAGAGGGAGTCCAAAAACCTCCCCTACTCCTTCAACCAATTCAGAGATGAGGGACCTTACCTGGAGAAGGCTGACAAATAGAGTTTACATACATTCCACTATGCAAGGGACTCAGGTACTTGTTAGTTTGTGTAGACACCTTCACTGGATTGATAGAGGCCTTTGCCACTAACACCAAGTGGACCTTAGAAGTTACTTCGGCCCTTTTAGATCACATTCCTCTTCATTTTGGACTCCCTTACACCCTATAGTCAGACAATGGCCCCACTTTTATTTCTCAGATAATGCAGGGAATCAGTGCTTTCCAGACCATGCATGTGGCTTGGCATCACAATTCTTCTGGGAACATGGAGAGAGCCAACCAAACCATAAAAACGTACCTCATGAAGTTAATGCATGAAATCCAACAGTCATGGCCAACTTTATTCCCCATTGCACTCTGAAAAGCCCATATCACCCCAAAATATGAAACTCAGCTTAGCCCCTAAGAGATTCTCTATGGAAGATCTTTCCTCCAAATAGATCTTTTGGTAGAACCGAAGAGTCATTATCTCACGCGATATGTTATGTCCCTGAGACAAACCATCAAGGCCATTAATCGTTATCAGAATCTTCATAGCCCAAAACCTAAACCCTGTTTTTCAGGAGACACTCACCCTAACCTTATGCCTGGAGACTGGGTATGTCTCCTACAGGACAAAAAGCCACTGGAGCCTCTTTGGACTAGATCGTACCAAGTTCTCCTTATGACCCTAACAACTGTAAAACTCCAAGGCCTCTCCCTGTGAATTTACCTCTTTAGGGTCAAGGTGGCACCAGCACCCAACAAAGAACACTTAAACCTGTATACTCACAAGTTTTCCTTGGTCAGCTTTGTCTTCTGCTATAAATGCTTTTATGAACAACTCACCCAAAATTGCTATCTTCAGGGGAATTTCCAAGACTTCCACCTGGACTAAATTTCCTTGTATGTATCTTAGCTATGTCATTCACCTTCACCCCACAACACAGGTTTGTGAAAGTTCTAGGACTCTGTCCAGTTCTTTTCTTATATCTGTGGCTCTTCTCTCTTGTCTCCCTGAATTCATTATATATTGTTACTTTTAACATGGCAGGCTTCATCCCAGTTATTTGGATGTCTCTCCACTTAGTGTTAACACTTACAATGAACCTTACTCTGCCTAGCTTCATGGATTATACCCTCCTTGAAGGGGCCCATAAGCTATTAAGGGAAAAACATTCTCTGTATGCAAAGGATTTTTGGCTTTGCTTACCACTAACCCCTGAAAGGTATGCTTCTGCATTCCCTATTTCTATTCAGGATTGGATCTATTTTTAACACCACCTTGTACCCTAAATTCCTGTTCCCCCAACTCCCATGGGACCTTAAAAAGCATACATGAGGCATGGTATCTGCATTCTCTGCCTATTTAAGCCAATACACAACCAAGCTAAAAACAGCAACCCTCTGGAAGGACTGGTCACCAAGCCGAGAGACAATGGTAGGCTCCAAACTCTGCAGTAGGCCCCCTTTCTAAACAAGTCCAACCCAAACATCAAGCTCCTATTTGTCTTAAAACAACAGATAATGAACATTGCTCCAATCCTGTGGGTGATATTCCTAACCCCCTTCAAAACTACACTGTAACTATAAGTATCACCAATAGAAAAACATATCAGAGGAAAAACAATTCAGTACCAGTTAGAATATCAGGCCCAGGTGCCCTCAATTCCCCAAATCTCCAAAACATAAACTCTCACTTCTGTACAAGGTGCCCCTCTCCATACACTTGTCCTGACCCAGTCCCATGGCAAAATTGCAAAGTTGCAAATTCCCCAAATAATTACCTGCACATTCCCATGCTCAGCAGCCCCAAATCTCAGATGTTTCTAGACACTCAATGCTTTCATTTATTCTGGGAAAACAAAACCCACCAAACACAAACTTTAATATTCAAGCCTCACAGCCTCTTACAACTACTGCACTAGCTATTCAGTACTTCTTCAGGTCAGAAGGCCAAAATAACACCGTTTCTTCACTTTAAGTCTAACATCTTCCCTCAAATCTAAGGGAGCTTTCTTCCTCTGAGGGTCAAATGCATATATTTGTCTTCCAGCCAACTGGACTGGGACTTGTACACTAGTTTACTTAGCTCCAGACATCCAAATTGCTCCTTCTGACCAATCCCTCCCAATCCCACTTTACAGTTCTAGCATGGAAAAATGGGCAATCCATCTGATTCCCTTACTCATTGGCCTAGGAATTGCCACTGGATTAGGTACAAGAATAACATGTATGAGCCTTGCAGAACCTACTTATCACGCCCACTCAATCAAACTCACCCCTGAGCTCAAACACATCTCTGACACTCTGGAAGTCCTCCAAGATCAGGTAGACTCCCTAGTAGCAGTTCTTTAAAACCACCATGGCCTAAATCTGCTTATGACAGCCCAAGAGGGGTATTTGTTTAGCCCTTAAAGAAGATTGTTGTGTTTATGCTAATCAAGCAGGAATAGTGTGGGACCATATCAAAAAACACTGAAATTGAGGAAAAGTCATTACAAGGATGGTCTTCATGGACATCCACCTGGGGATGGTTCTCCTGGTTGCTCCTTGTGGTTGCTCACTAACAGATATTTTATTATTCCTTCTTTTTGGCCCTTGTATCTTCAACTTACTTGTTAAATTTGTGTCTTCTAGAATTCAGTAGTTTCACCTTCAAATAATGCTGCAAATGGAATATCAGTCTCTCCCCAGTGATGCTTGCTAACTGAACAAATCTCCATTGGATTCAGCTGGACACCAGTTTCACCTTGACATGCTCCCCTTCTCTGATGAGTCCCTTCCTCCAGCAAGATCCAATACCCTAAGTCCCACAGTCCAGGACAATGACCCACAGGGTCTCCTGACAGACCAACAACCATAGTTAGGGTCAACTCTACACCCGAGGCCAGCAGGAAATAGTTGGAGTATAAGACGACTGCCCTAGTGCCAAAGACTTGTCATTGTTGTTCTGTCGGGGGGAAAAGGGGAGTCTGAGGAAGGGTTCCCAGGTCGGGAAGGGTCCCCTGTGGGGAGAAACGCAATTGTTCTGAAAGATGGCTAATCACAGACAACTCATGGTCACAGCGACCTTGTTCCATGCACAGCCCCCTCCAGCATGACCCTATAAAACTTCCCTCCAGTCCCTCATCTCTTGGCAGACAGCCCCTTCTCTATTGTACTGTCTGTTGTAACCTTGCAGTTTTTTCATACTTTCTCTAATAAATCTGCCTTACTTTACCTACAACTCTCTTGGCAAATTCCCTTACCATCTGTGACACCAACCCCAGCTAGTCACACCTGTGACAACAGTCACTGCTTTATGTGCTTTTATGTGCATTATCTTGCTTAAGTCTAAGAGGTAATATTATTATATTATTATTTTCACTTTGCAGATGAGAATCCTGTGGCTCGGAGAGGTGATACAACCTGCCTGAAATCACAAAGCTATGAAGCAAAGACATTCTGATTATAGAGTCATGCTATTGTACATTATATGGCCTCCAAATTGAGCACCCTGCTAGGATTCAAAATACGAGTGGGAGATTCAGACATATTCTTGTGACTTAAGCACCTTATCTTTCATTTAGAGGCATGCATGATTAGACTCTGTGGTGTAAATTAATTCAAACAAATTGGAGAAACTGATGTTACAAACATAAACAACGTTCTCATTAAAATCTCCCTCATTAATTGTTTTTATGGTTGGCTGTTTGGTAGCCCTTACACATGTTCTTGCATTTATATTTCAGGTTCAGATGAAGTTCACACTGAAGCTGTAATAATGCTCTTGCCTACCAGGAAACAACAGTTGGTAATGCATTCCTGGATGTTCTTTTGATAGTTCTTTCATGAAGGATAAACATGTTACCTAGAGCAAGGGTTTGCATCTCAAGATTTCTACCACCGAGGGGAGCATTGAGGGTCAGATGGAGCTCAGTTCAAAGATAGTTGTAAAATATTAGCATATAACTAATATTAAAAAGGTAAAATTTCTTTATTACACTGTATTTGCTGCTAGCTTAAATTTATGTCCATTTCTGACTGTAACTGGTTATAAACACTCATAGCTATTAGATATTAGTTGAAGTTACTTAAAATAAATTAAGGCTACACTACTGAAGAGAAAGTTCGAACGTTTTTCTAATTGTATTCCATTAGGACAGAAGTTTAATTTTTAGAAAATTAATTCTGTTAGACTTGATGTTCAAGATATACAAGTAGAAAGAATCGAACCACTTAGCATTTAATTTTTTTTACAGAGGCCATTAGCAAACCCACATATTCTTCCTGTGAACTAATTAAATATTTTCCCCATGCTTCCTCCATGGGAGATGAATTGGGAACATGTACGTGCCACTGAAGTAACAGAAAGTAGAAAATTCAGCTGCACACACTTTGCTGTGTCAAAGCAATGGTTAAAGAAAAAATGTTGAATTTAGGGAAAAAAATCCCCACAAAAACAGAGCACATCACCACATAACATTTTTCAATTTTTTAATACCTATTAACTAATGTATGAAACACTGAGATAAGCTTAAACATCAAACAAACAACAAAAATCCCCAATGTTTCCTTTTAAAATCAGTCCCAGGCAATTGTGTGGCTCTAGTAGTTACCCAGCATACAGCATCCTTCAGAGTCACCACTGACCTCTGGCTGAATTAAATTCTGGGTATAAGAACATAATCATACTACTAGCCACTATTTATCTGGTGTTTTCTGTGTACTAAGCACTGTACTAAATAATTCATATGCATTATTTTAGTTAATATTCTCAGCAACCTAGGAGATAATTACTATTATTTTCATGTTATAGATGAGGACACCCAAGTTTAAAGAGGTGAAGCAAATTATCCAAAGTCACTGAGGATACCAATTAACTCTTGTTCTATAACAAAACACCTCAAAATTTACAGTAGAACGGCAATCCTTTGCTCTACTCAGTAGTCTGTGAGTAAGCTATTAGGACAGGCTTAGCTGGACTATTCTATTTCTACTCTCAGTGGGCTCACTCACAGGTTGGAAGTCGTCTGCCAGGCCTGACAGCCTCTTTCCCTTCAGCAGGCTAGCTCGGGCTTGTTTACATGGTGGTCTCAAGGATCCAAGAACCCAAGGAGAGGACAAATCCTAGTGCTCAAGTGCTTGCCAAGCCTCTGCTTCTGTCACAAAGCAAGAGACATGGCAAAAACTATATGCAAGAGGTAAAGAAACAAAATCGACCTTTTGATTAGAGGGGCTGAAAAGTCCTCTAACCAAAAATTTGAGTCTGTTTCTCTATCTCTTTTCCTCCAGTCTTCCTGTAGAGAAGAGTAGAAGAATTTTGGCTCTGTTTTCAAATTCACCATAGACGGCAGGAGACAGAGCCAGAGCCAGGCCTGAACACTGATTCCAAAGCCCATGTCCCTAAACTGATCTTACAGTGTCTCTCAAAAACTGATCCCTTCATAGTTTTCAAGAATTCTGTCCCACTTTTTGGAGGAATGTTTGCTCTCTTTTTATTTCACAAGCCGCTACTCTTTTTTTTTTTTTTTTTTAACTCCCATCAAACATTAGTTGTCTCTGTGCACCCATGTTCTGTACATTCATCCACTAGGGCATTTATCACATTATAAGGAAGCATCTATCATCATTGAGTGTTTACTCTCTATACTAGGGCAGGGATTATGTCTAATTACTCTCTACAGTGCTGATGCTTGGCCCAGCTTGGGGTATATAGGGTTTGTGCTCAAAAATTATTGTTGAAGAAGGTCATGATGATTTTCCAACTGAAAATCTGCTGGGTTTTTGCAGGGTTAGCAATGCTTATTACCATCAACTTCAGTGAAACATCCTCAAATCCTTTGAACAAAGCAATAATAGGCATTTTGTTTTTGACCTCCAAATTGTAGAAAAGTTTTCCATTTATTTGTTATTTTAGATATGTCCAATAATATCAGCAACATTAGTTTGAAAAACAAGAAAGAAGACAAAGAAAATTAGATGCACAGAATAAGAAAGGATCTTAGAGCTGACTTTACTTTCAGTTTAGTAATGTTGGAGATGGGATGTGGTTGAGGCTCCCCAGTCTGCCTATCTGCGTTTTTTAAGAAGGGTACTTTCTGGACCCTCCTTCTTTCCTGGAAAGTTAGCTGTGCTTTGTGGAATAGTACCTGAGGGGCCCATGGCTGTGTTTAGAGCCATTGCTTTACTTGTATTTCCTTTTTCAGTAACTGATGACAGGTGCCTCCATGGCCATTTCAGTTCTTTTCTCCACCCAAACTTGGTGAACTCCTCCATATCTCTCTAGGCCTTACTCCTCATCTGTAGGCTGAGGGTTGAATTGTCTTTCAGTGCTCTTTTAAGTTCAAGTTCTGTTGTTGAATTTACAGGCAACAGAGCGAGCATGCAGGTAGGCACGAGAAAATGGGAAGTTGGTGCAACTCCTACTAGGGGCAGGAGCAGATGAGACAGAAGTGAAAATGCTCAGATCAGTGACTTAATATTTTTCTTTAATTTTTCCAAAACCACTAAAGAGCTGGAAGAATGCTAATCCACTTGTTTCCCCCAGATTAAATGAGCCAATATTTTCATAGGCCGTTACACACAAAGCACTTTTGTTCTCTACAGTTGCCAACTGGAAACTCTGACTTAGTTGGTGAGTTTTATTTTCTTCATGTGTTCCTGTGTGCTCATAGTGTTGATGTGATGATTAAACAGATCTATGTATGTAAAACACTCAACACCATGCCTAATCCATAGAAAGTGCTCAATAAACTAAACTACTGTTATTATCATTATTACTATGTGTAGGTCATCTGTGTACACCCAATGTAAATCTCAATTCTTAGCTTAAGTTTCTGTGGTTTATTATTTTTACATTGAAGCTGTTTTTTATTTAAGGAACAGATTAAAATACATAGACATAAAAATGAATAACCCTCATTTCTACTACCATTAGCAAATCCGATTATTTTCATCTTTTCACGTTTCCATCCTATCTTTGTCCATATACATAAGTAGTTTTTTTCCTAGTTGCAGTCAGTATGAAGGAAAGGATTTTGACGTGTGCTTTAAAATTTCCACTTAGTGTTGTACCCTGGAAAATATTTAAATCATCTGAATGTTAAAGGCTCGGAGAACTATAGCCAGGTAGAATACTGGTGTTGTCATCTACAATAAGCTACAGGGCTCCTTATGTTTACATAATGCTTTGCAACTTATAAGGGCTTTCAGATATGCATTTTTATTCAACACAATAATCTTGGAAGATTATAGTAATAAAATACTCATTCTGGCAAATAATACTTTCAAGTGCTTACTGTGTGTCAACCTATTCTGACCGTTATTATCCCTATTTGAGTCTCAGGGAAGCCAAGCGTCTTACTCAGTCTCACAAATCCGATGAAATATTGAAATGAGTCAAAAATCAGGATCTTCTGGATATTTGCTCAGTCTTCTTTCCACTTTACTCTGACCTTCCAGAGATTCACAATTGTCGGATTTCAGTTCCTTCATGGCGTACATTTCCATTGAGGTGGCCACACATGAGCTGCTGTGTAATTTTCTGATTCATTTTCCTTCACTTGGACGTTTTAAAAGCTTCCTTTGGCAACATGTCTTGGGCACAGCATCTTCTCTTGGCAGGATCAGTTGGAGTCACCTGTTGTAGGTATTTACAGCAGTCTTCGATATAGGCCCAACTCTAGTGACTAAACCAAGGGCTGGAGAAAGAGCATGTCAGTAGAAAGTCAGAGGAGTTCTCTACTCTTCATTTGTAAGATGAATGTTCATTCCATTCGTGTCATTTCCATAAAGACTTTTTCTTTTTCCTGGCAAACCAGGAAAGACCACGCATCATAAGGTCACCCTTCTTTCTCATGCAGTCTTTTCCTCTAACATTATTAAAGCTTTACAAATCAGAGCATTCATCGTCCTCATTTAAGAGGTTCTAGATATAGACTTAGAGCTGTGATAGCTACTGATATAAAACTAAAGATAATTTGACATGGCAAAAATAACATAATAAATCTATTCACTGCCCTAGGTCTCTATTTCCTTTTTGGCCATATCAGGCCTTCAGAGATTTTTTTTTTTTTTTTAACCATTCTCAGAGCATCCTTCCTGCACTGTGAGTCTATTCCTGTTTACTGATGTATTCACCCACCCATAACTAGCTACTTTATTGTCTAGCTGGTAGTTTTAAAAATTACATAATATCATCACAAAAAAATCCCATGCGAATATTCTATTTGCTCATTTTCTTATTAACGTAACCGTATTAAAGTGCTATTGAAGTTCTTTGGACTTTTTTTTCTGTGTGGGTGCCTGAATTATGCTATTCATTCACTGAACACATAAACTAAGTATTAGCATTGTTAAAACTATAGACACAATGCCTAATGCCCAGAGGAAGATATGTAAAACAGCATAAATTTAAAAATGAGACAGAAGTTCTAAAACAAATCAAAATAATAGCAAGCATTTGGTCTTGTAAGTCCCACTTTATGATCCTTGAAAACTGACAGTTTTAGAATTTATGTTATTTGCAAGAACCACGGAATCAAGAGAGACTTTACTAGTAAACTCATCAGACTTTTCAAGCTTATTAATTTGAAAAAAAATACATGTGATATAACTGTGTTATAACAATAGAACATGACATATTATAATAACACATTGTTAGGTAAAAACTCTCTCTCTCTCTTTTTTTTTTTTTTTGAGATGGAGTCTCGCTCTGTAACCATGCTTGAGTGCAGTGGTGTGATCTCGGCTCACTGCAACCTCCACCTCCTGGGTTAAACCAATTCTCCTGCCTCAGCCTCCCAAGTAGCTGGGACTACAGGCATGTGCTACCATGCCCAGCTAACTTTTGTATTTTCAGTAGAGATGGGGTTTCACCATGTTGGCCAGGATGGTCTTGAACTCTTGACCTCCTAATCTGCCTGGCTTGGCCTCCCAAAATGCTGGGATTACAGGCATGAGCCACCACACCAGGCCAAAAACTCTCTTAATATTGCTAATAAGCAATAATTCTGTGCTTAAACATATGTTAGTTTCTTTATATTCCTTTTTTCTAGACTCTCTAACATTCTGCAATCCAGTACTACAAATTCCATTTTAAAGTTTAGGAAATTGAGATTTAGTGAGTGATGAAAATATTGCTCTCCAAATTGATATTGAACAGTAAGTCAGTTTTCCATTACTAACAAGTGTACAGAAAATCACCACTAGCTTAATTAACTGGTCATATTTTATTTTTTCTTGGACATCTTTTGCATAATTTCCTTCCTTCCTTGCCCCCTTCCTTCCTTCCTTTCTTCCTTCCTTCCTTCCTTCCTTCCTTCTTTCCTTCCTTCCTTCTTTCCTTTCCTTCCTCTTTCTTTCTTTCTTTCTTCCTTCCTTCCTTCCTTCCTTCCTTCTTTCCTTCCTTCCTTCCTTCCCTCCCTTCTTTCCTTTCCTCCCTCCTTTGTTCCCTCCTTTTCTTCTTCTTTCCCTCTCTCCCTTCCTCCCTCCCTTTCTTTCTCCTTTCCTTCCTTCCCTTCTTCTTTCTTTTGAATAAATACAAAGAAGATATATAAAATGGAAATTATAAAAGAAAATATTAATAATGAACACTCATGTAAAAACAACTTGCTTTAAAAATAGAGCACTATCAACACCTTCATTTACTTTTCCTCAATCCACACCTGTGGCTACATGGGGAGTTTCTGAAGGCCAGAAACTTATTCTCAATGGAGGAGAAGAATGTAGAATCTGCAAAGTATGCCAGTTCCCATCTAATAAGAATCTGTTACCAACCCTCCTTCCTCGAAAGATAGTGGTGAAGGAAAATCCTCCTGGGGGAAAACTCTGGATAGTATATCTGGCTTTTCTCTCTCTGTAGGTGAGAAGGGTTTTCTGGACAGTGGCTGGTGGGTAGGAATTGCAAAGAATGAAGCTGGAATACACGGTGACAAGTTCTGTTGGGGTGTATGGATGGACCTCTTAGAATGGGCACAGACTGTAAAGACATTGTGTCCCTGGTCAACTCAAACCAGGGTCAGGTGACAAGATGACCCATCTTGTGAATGTTGATCAGTCTCTCTTACTTAGCTGCCTAGTGCATGCTCAAAGAGTTTATGGACAGAGCAGTCATGGCAGCAGGGATGGAGGCCATTCATTAGCTCAACATGTTCTTCCTGTCACCATGGCTGACTTGGTTTCTGTCACTGGGGAGTAAACAATTAGCCAACAGTTGGGGCCAAATCTGAGACATTTGGTGGAGGGAAGTTGGCTATCTGGTGGTAGGTAGATAACACTGAACCCCTCCTGTCATGCTAGGGATAGTTTTTGGTTGCTACAGGGATAGACACAAATTCTAGGTATACATTTAGCTTCTCTGCTCAAAGCTCATCTCCCAACACCACCATTTGTGAATTTACAGAATGCCTTATCCAATACCATAGTATTCCCCCATGATATTGCTCCTGACCAAGGGACACATTTTATGGAAAAACAAGAAAGGCAATGAGTTTATGGTCTTACTATGTGCTTCGTCATCCAGGGGCTTAGTTAAATAAAGGAATCAGCAAAGGAAAAAACGATGCATGAGTTTGGGTGCTGTCTGGTGAATGTTAACTATGCTGGAAAACAACTGCCAAAATATGGAGTCATCTCTCTCACAACCAGAATGTACGTGTCCAGGAACTAGGGGTGGAAGTGGCTTTTCTCATCACTAAACCTAATAACCCAATTGTGGAAATTTGTTTACTATTTTTGTAGATTTAAGTTCAGTGGGTTTGAAGTCCCTAATACCCAACAAGAAATGCTTCCATTAGGGAATGTGTTGTTGTTTTGAGAAAATAGAAGCTGAGGTCTATCTGACTCTTTAGATCTCCTTGTGCTATTGAACCAATTTACATAAAGTGTACCTGAGGATTGGGTGATTAATTCTCATCACAAGGAGAAATGAAGTGTGCTGTTGAACAAGGGATGGGGAAGCAGTGAACTCTATGTTCGCAACCCAAATAATTCACTGGAGTACCTCTCAGAACTCCCTTGCTCCATAGAACTGGGCAATGAAAAACCTTGAATTTTCCTCTGAATCCCAACGACTCCCATTCCTAGCAACATTGGACAGTTCATTTAAGAAAGACAGTTAGGAGAGACAAAAAGAGAAAGATGTAGTGGGGAGAGATATAGGGAAATTTACTTTCAATGGCAAAAGCAGTAATTAGTTTTGCACCTACCTGATTACATAAAAGATGATTCAAACTCATTTGAGAGTTCATTTGAGTGGTTGGTTAGAAAATTAAAATGGAAATGGCAATAGCTTTCCTCTCCACCTGTAATAAATGAGAAATACAATGCAAAAAGGCCCCATTCACACAATAAGTATAATTTTTTAAAATTAAGAAATAGGCTTTATAAGATTGTGCAGGAATTTATATACAATAAATAAAGCAAAACCAAACACCAGCAAAAGTTGTGAGTTACCTGATGCATACACTAGGCATTTAGTCTGTAACTGTTGCATCAGTAAATGGTGAACAACCTTGAGATTTTAATGGTCAGAGGTATCTTGTTTATGGATGGGAAGACATAGTAACAAATAAATGTTGAGTTTCACTAAAATAATGATCAGTTTTATTTCGAGTACTGTGATGCTTGAATTTTGGGCAAATTTTGACTCAAACAAGCCAGTTTACTTTGCTGAGTTTTCATTTCTTCATCTGTAAAATTTGTCATCCCACAAGGTTGTCAAAATGACTAAATAATAAAATTGTCTTTAAAAGCTCTTTTTATAACATGACAGGTTTTACACATGCCCTTTGGGAATAAAGTTGGACTTGTCGATACAGTCATGCCTCTGAAGGGGGCATTTGGTCAAGGACAACTCTGACAATGTATTGTTTACTAATGAGGCTTAGGCACATCACGTACAGGGCTTCCGGTTTCCACAACTGGGCAGGCAGTGGTAAAGCTAGATTTCAGGCTCAAGATATCTGACACTGCACAGAAAAATCTGACTGTGACATGTTACTCAGTTTGAGCACTGCTTCAGGGATCCTAGTGCTCTGATGTGGGAGTCCTTTCAGCCTCAACAGTGACAATAGAAGAGCACTCTGCAGCTGACTCATCCCTCCAAGTATTATAAAAGTGAATTGAATTGTGACCTCACAGAGTTGACTAGGTTTAGTGGAAAGCTTACAGGAGTATAAATTTGTAGGCAGATATTTTTAACCTTAACATAGGAGAAAAAATGGGCAGAAGAGTTTGATAGCTCTGTGCAGATAATCTGATTGAAACTTACAAGTACTTAAACCATGCTAGCCCCACCCCCTTGGTCACATCCTAATTCCTGGTTCAAGATCTGAGATCTCTGTAGTGAGCAATTCCTTAGGGTCTATTGTGAAAAAAGTAGTGATTTTGGGCGGGGGAAGGCAGGGAGCATATCAAATGCAGGAGTGTTCCAAATTAGTCTTGCATTGCAGCTTGGCGCTGATAATGTAAATTGCCTTGGTAAGACCACCTAAAGGGAACTTTCTTTGGAAAGTCTATTTTTAGCCCAGAGCCGGAGAGCAACAAAGACCCAGCAAAAAGACTGCTTGTGCTTGACAAATGATGAAGTGCACACACCCTAGAGAGGGGTTTCCTTCTCAATGTGCCAACATTACACTCATAGGATTAAGGTAGAGTCTTAAGTGTCAAGGTAGATTCCAGGAAAAGACTGCATAACCTCAATCCTGACACGCTTGAGATCCTAATTTTTCTTAATTTTAGTGGCACATTTCTCTATTTAAATGGATTAGAAAGGAGTGGGGGAACTTCTTAGGTGAATGCCTTTTAGGCACAGCACACTCGTCCACTTGATATTTATCAGCATGGCATTTTCTGAGCCTTAACTACTTTTTTCATCAGCAGGTGAGGGACCATGGGTTTCTTTATTAAATAGTTGTGCTTCTTCACCTTTCCCATTACCACTCCTCTCTCTACCCTCTATTATCCTTCAAGGAAAGAAAGAAATAAAAAGTTGTGAAGGAAAAAATATAGGGCACCATCTCTTGCCTGGACTACTAAAATCAACTCCCAGATGGTTTTTCTTGCTCTTGTCTTGCCCATTTTTCCAAAAACTGCCAAAGGGGTATTTCCAAAACAAACTGACCGTGAATCCCTTAGAAGTCTATGATGTCCTCCAAGGAAGCAATCAAAGCAATCATCTTTGAGTCCTTGGCTCTGGACACATGCCTGGCACATAGTAGATGCTGAACAAATGTTTGCTTAATTAGGGTAGCACTGGAGGCCTGTCATTTATTAACATGCATGACAAAACTTCCTCATAAGCCTAAGTGGAGGTCTGCGTGTGAGCCCTCTTCTCCTCCAAATTTCCTCCGACTGCATGACCTCACAGTTAGTCCATAAAACATTTTGCTCTACAAGTGTTTCCCTGACAAGGATTTAAATTACCTAACAAAGCTTAAGAGCAGTTGAAATAAGTAAGTTGAAAAACAGCTGAGTTCTGTGTAGTAGCTTTCCACTAACCTATCTGAGATGGTCTGCTAAACAACTTGTTTGCCAAAGATTTGTCTTAAAGGTTGTTCTTTGAAATTGCTAATATTAGACATTTTATGACCAACAAAATAGCATTTTCACAATGCTCAATGTAGTATTTACTGAGATCCTACTTGCCAAGAGATGTAGTGGGGAATAGTCACACCCAGTCCCTGCCTTCAGAGACTTTACAAGTCTAACATAAAACATGTGCATTGAGCTTTGTGACAGAGAAATGTCAGGTGGTATAGAAATATATAATGGAGGAGGAGGAGGAAGGGGGCCTTGTGGCAGATTCTACTGCCTTTTTGCCAAAATCCAAATTCTCTGCTTTTTCCTGGGACTGCAGTTAGACTACATTTCCTAGTCTCCTGTGCAGTTAGGCATGGCCATATGACTAACATCTAGCCATTATGATGTGAGAAAATATAATATCTGCCAATTTCAGGTTTGCTCATAAAACCTCCTATATGTGTTCCTCTATTCTCTTATTCTGGTCCAGCTGACTGGCATGGAGATAATCTCAGAAATCATATGTTAAAAAAGCTTCAGATAATATCGTCGGTGTCCTCAAATTATCCTGCCTTGGACGCTATATGATTGAGACACAATAGTTTGAGTCATTTTTGTGTTGAAGCCTATTTGTTAGAGAAGGCAACTTTATCCTAATTCAGGGGACCACATAGTTTTGGGAAGTGAGAAGAGGCCTAAAGAGAAGTAAGAGCTGAGTTGAGACCTAAAACATGAGTTAAGGTTGTCTAAGCAATGCCTGAAGAGGAAAGTTTGCAGGGTACATGGCCATTTGGATAGATGTGCTGAGGAACCATTTGAAGAACTCAATGGAGTCCAGCAAAGTTGGGGAGCAGTTTGCTTAATCCACACTTAGAGGGAAAGGCTGAAGCCAGATCCTATAGGATCTTTTAATCATGTAAAGTATCTGAGTCTTTTTCCTGAAATAACTTTGAAGAAATTTTAGCAGAGGAGTGATCAGATTGAATAGAGATTGCAGAGAGTCATAGGTAAATATTTTGAAAGTTACATGTAACCTTTTCTCCCGAGTGGCTGTGGTCCTTTACACTTGTCTTTGTACACATTTCCCTAACCCTGAAATGAGTATGCTTACAAAACTTAAACATACTCAAAATCCTTTCTCTTGCTATACCAGTGCCTTCTCTCTCTTGCCTTGCAGCTTGGGATTTGAGAGATTTTAGAACAAAGTAATAAGGCAGATAAACCTTTTCAGTAGAAGTCACTTCCTCAGATACACAGAGGCATAAGCCCAAGAAGGCAAAGGTGGGGAGCTTGCCTTTGGTGTCTCACCATACCCTATTCTTCTTATCCTTAGTCTTCTTCCCGGAGCATACTCTCCCCCACTTTTAATACCTAACATAAGAAGACAGCATTCATTCATTCATTTTTTCATTCATTTACATAGCAACATTTGGTGAGCGCCTAGTGTGTGCCAAGACCTGTTTTAGGATCTAGGAATGATATAACAGTGAATGTGGCAGGCAAAGCCCATGCTTTGCGAATCACAGTCTAGTGTATGAGATGGATAATGATATGGTGGTGATAATAATAATAATAATAAATTACATGTTATTTTGTCATTAGTATAAGTGTTGTGGGAAAATATAAAACCAGGAAAGAAACCCAAGAGGTACTGCTATTTTAGATAGATTTGGCAGAGAAGAGCTTTCTGTAGAAGTAGTAATTGACCAAAGACCACAATGAAATAAGAAAGTAAGTCATGATAATATCTTGGAGAAGTCTTTCAGATGAGGGAGAAGCAAAGGGAAATGCCCTAATATGAGAATGTGTTTTGCATACTTAAGGTACATGGGTATGGTTGAGAGAAAGAGACAGGCAAAGGCAGCCTAGCCAAAACCACTCTTATTCTGGAATGACTGTGGGCATGTTCAATGTTGTGCCAATTGAGGACAAAAATCAGAGGCTTAAAAAGGATGGGAGATAGACTTCACTAAAATAATCCAACCAGTCACTAAACAAATAAACAAACAGGAATAACAATCTTTTTTGTTTAAGGGGCATATTAGTACATACAGTTGTGATAATATATTACCTAAAGTGTCCAGTTACCAACAAAATTTGTAAGAAATGAAAATAAATAGGAATGTATGACCTATATGCCATAAAGAAAAGCAGATAACAGAAACAGACTGTGAGAGAAGCAAAATGTCAGATACACCAGATAAGACTTCAAAGTAGCAGTTAAATATGTGTTAATGAATGAAATAAAACTATGATTAAAGAATTAAAGTAAAGCTGGGCACAGTGGCTCATGGCTGTAATCCCAACACTTTGGGAGGCTGAGATGGGCAGATCACTGGGTCAGAAGTTTGAGACTAGCCTGGCCAACATGGTGAAGCCCTGTCTCTACTGAAAATACAAAAATTAGCTGGGCGTGGTGGCATGCACCTGTAATCTCAGCTACTCAGGAGGCTGAGGCAGGAGAATTGCTTGAACCCAGGAGGCAGAGGCTGCAGTGAGCTGAGATCGTCCCACTGCACTCCAGCCTGGGTGACAGAGTGAGACTCAGTCTCAAAACAAAAACAAAAACAAAAAAACCCAAAGAATTAAAGTAAGATGTGATGACAATGTCACATCAAATGGAAAATACCAATAAAGAGATAGAAATCCTATTAGAAATTAAAATGTAAATTTTTGATTTGAAAAGTAGAATAAGTAAAATAAAATATTTACTAGAGGTGCTTAAGTAGATTTAAAGTAGCAAAAGAAAAAATTAATAAACTTTAAGATAGGACAATAGAAATGTTGCAATCTGAAGAGAAAGAAGAAAAATAAATGAAGGAAAGTGAAGAGAGCTTCAGAGAAATGTGGGGCACAAGTGAACGAACATACATGTAATAGGAGTACCAGGAAGAGAAGAGAAGTACAAAGAAGCAGAAAAAATATTAAAGAAATAATGGATGAAAAGTTCTCAAATTTGTTGAATAACACTAACCTATGTATCCAGGACGCTCAATAAACTTGAAGTAGGTTAAATATGCAAAAAGATCACAAGTATATACATGATAGCAAAAGCGCTGAAAGCAAAAGACAAGGAGAAAATCTAGAAAGCAGTAAGAGAAAAATAACTTGTCATTTACAAGAAAAGCCCCAAATATTAGCATATGTCTTCTCAGCAGAGAAAAATGGAGGCCAGAGGCACTGGAATAAGATATTCAAAGTGCTGGAGTAAAAAGTCAGCTAAGAATCTTATATCCAGCAAAGTTATCTTTCATAAATGAAGGTGAAATGAGGACATATTCAAATAAACACAAACTGAGCCAATTTGTTTCTAGTAGACCCACCTTACAAGGAAGACTGATGGAAGCTCTGGCTGAAAGCAAGTGACTCCAGATGATAAATCTAAATACACATGAATAAACAAACAAACAAACAAACAAAAAAGCATTGGCAAATATGCTTATAATTACATAGTTATGTAATTATAAAGGTCAGTATAAATGCATACTTTTTTCTGTTTTATCTAAACTGATTTGAAAAGTTATTATATAGAAATATATATATATTATATTACAATGTATTTGCGAATAAATGAAATAGGTGAGAACAAGCTGTATTTGGCAAAGGTAATGACTTCAGATGGTAACACAAATCAACAGGCACAAATGAAGAGAATCAGAAAGGTTAAATAAGAACGTTAACATGACAATAGCTACACACATATACTTTCTCTTTTTTCAGCTTCTTTAAAAAATCATAAAATTATATAATGCAGTAATTGTAACAATGTATTATTGAGTTAGTAATATTTATAGATGTAATGTGTATAACAATAGTACTACAAAAAGGGGAAAAAGAGAATAGAACTTCATGGGAATAATGTTTCTATATCTAACCAGAATTAAATTAGTATAAATCTGAGATAAGGTAAGGTGTATATGGTATGTCCTAGAGTAATCATTAAGGATATAACTAAAAAGTGCTGCAAATTATTAAAGAAATTAAAGTACTATTTAATAAAATGAAAAACAAAGCAGTAAAGGAGAAGCAGAGGAACAAAAAATGAGACACAGAAGACAAAAAGTAAAATGGCAGACATAGATCCAACTATATCAGAAACGACATTAATATGAATGAATTAAACAATCCAATAAAAAGACAGAAATCATCAGACTGGATAAAACACTAAGATCCAACTATATGTGATTAATGGACAGAAAACTTTAGATTAAAAGATTTAATTAAAAGTTAAAGGGAAAAGATACATTATGCAAACAATAACTACAAGAAAGCTTGATATACTATCAGACAAAGTAGACCTTAGAACAAAAAAGGGATATTTTATAATGACAAAAAGGTCAATCCGTTGGCAAGATAGAACAGTTATAAACATATATTCACCTAATAACAGAGCTCCAATATACATGAAGCAAAAACCGACAGAAACGAAGGGACAAATCGGTAACTCAGCAGTGGTAGAGATTTCAATACTCTACTTTCAACAACAAATAAAACAACATGAAAGAAAAACAATAAGGTATGTTGAATAGAACTGTTTTTAAAAATAAGAAATGATCTCTTTCATCACTAGGTGCCATGTTTACACTTGTTGCTTCGAACTACTGCAGTCATCTTGTGAAAATGGAGATGTGAATGAAGTTGACACTGGATAATGGAATAAAAAGGCAGAAAGATCAGTATTTCTTTAAGATATTGTATGCCCATGTTCTTATTATACCAGGGACCTGGCTCCCCTTGGTGATACATTTGCTGTTATTTAAGCCACTTCAAATGCAGATTCCTTTCATGTACTTCTGAAGCCTTCCTTATCAATAGCTACATGCTATTAAAGTAAGTATTTACTAAAGTAAAATTTATATGCAAAATATTAGTAAAGAAGAGAAAGGTAGTATAATGAAAAAAAATGAACATATAGACAAAAGCCATTGATTCAAATCCTGTTTTTTTCACAAATTAGGTTTTTGATCTTGGGCAAGTTACTTGACCTCTCTAAGTCTTAGTTTTATCTATAAAAGTGTTATCAAATGCTCACGTGATTTTCTAAGAATTAAATATGGTAATGTAAATGAAACGGAAATGTAAAGATTTATCATTAATACTTTTATTACTCATTGAATTATTCAATTTTTTCATGAGCTGGGGAAATTTTTACCTTACATTTAGTGCATCCAATTTGGTATAAATACATAAAGTGATTATGCCTAATACAGCTATAGAAAAGTCAAAGATAAAAATATTGCATTGTTTAAAGAAGTGTCTAATAGATCATGGTTTGTTTTTGTTTGGAAGAACCATGAAGGAGATTTTCCTGTTTTCAATATCATCTTCTTTTGGGTACTTTATTTCTCTTTCTTTGAACTTATGAGCACCGTGGATCTTGTAATTGATGATTTATTTTTTTCCTCTAGCACTAAGGAGTTCTATACCAAATCTGCATCCCATCTACTTCTAGCAAGAGCACAGGACCTTATGGCATCTATTCGAATACAAACTTTCCATGGCCATATTTTATTCTCCTGTTTTTTCTTTTGCCCCACATTCTTTATTTTTATCCTATTGTTTATATTTCTGTAACTTGCCTCAAATAAATAAGGATGAGATAAGACTAGCTTACATAAATGTACACTTATTTGACTTTCTGTTTCATTTTTCTTGCCCTTTCTGGACCAGACCAACACTATCAATTATAAGAGGAAGAGAAAACAAATAACCTAATAGCAGACTGTTCTTATTACTCTGATCTTGTCTCACTTAAACTTAAGTACAATATTTTGTTTTTCTCATAAAGATCCTTCTCTGCCAGCAATGCTGATAGTATTGCAGGCAGAACAATGTGGATATTAAACTACATTATTGTCATTGAATTAGACTGAGGTTGCTGGTACCAACTATAGCAGTACAAAGGTAATGTTGCTCCAAAGGGAGCATTTGGCAATATTTAGAGACAGTTTTTGGTGTCAAAACTGTGGGGCAAGGAGAAGGTTAAGGGGGAAGATTTGTAATTACAGTTGGGGGCCAGGGTAAACCTTGAGCAAAGACTTAAAGGGGACAAGGGAGTAAGCTTTATAGAGGTCTGGGGCAAATATTCCTAGTAGATGAAGCAATCAGGGCATAGGCCCTGGCTAGGGTAGGAACTTGCCAGCCTGTTGGCGAAACAGTGAGGAGGCTAATGTGGCTGAAGTAGAGAGATGGAAAGGAAGGAAGTTCACTGGCATCTACTGGATATGTGCTGGGAATGCTGCCAATAACCTACAATGCACATGACTGTCCCCTACAACAAAGAATTATCCTCCCCAAAATGTTAGGAGTGTCAAGGTTGAGAAATCCTTGACAACAGGTATGTGCTATATCTAGAAGGTCTAACAGGAAGGTGGCATGAAATGAATTAATTCTACGTGTAAGCAAAGTATTCTCTCTAAGACCTCATTCTTCGTTGGAAAACTCACTTCTTTTTTATTATGAGGTTGTACCTTTAACTACTACTTATGAAGTTTACTAGTTGTATCAGTCTGCTTGGGCCGCCTTAACAAAATAACATAGCCTGGGTGACTTAAACAATAGAAATTTATTTCTCACAGTTCTTAAGTCTAGGAAGTCTAAGATCAAGGTGCCAATTTGGTTTCTAGTGAGGGCTGTCTTCCTGGCCTTCAGAGAGCTGCCATTTCACTGTGTTCACATGGCCTTTCCTTGGTACCTGTGTGTGGAGAACGTGATCTCTCTCTCCTCCTCTTTTTATAAAGCTACAAATCCTATTGGATTAGGATGTCACCCTTATGACTTCCTAAAAACCCTATGATATGGTTTGGATCTGTGTCCCCACGCAAATTTTATGTTCAATTATAATCCCTAGTGTCGGAGGTGGGGCCTGGTGGGAGGTATTGGACCAAGGGGTGGAGTTCTCAAGAATGATTTAGTACCATCCCTCTTCCTACTGTATAGTGAGTGGGTTCTCACAAGATGTGGTTGTTTAAAAGTGTTTAGCACCTCCCCTCTCTCTCTTTTGGTCCTGCTCCTGCCATTTAAGATGCCTGCTCCCACTTTGCCTTTGCCATGAGTAAAAGTTCCCCGAGGCCTCCCCAGAAGCCGAAACTACTATACTTCCTGTACATCCTGTGGAACTGTGAGCCAGTTAAACGCCTTTTCTTTATATATTACCCAGTCTCAGACAATTCTTTATAGCAATGTGAGAATGGACTAATATACCTTAGTGCCAAATACAGTCACATTTGAGGTCAGAGTTTCAACATGTGAATTTCGGGAGTGGGGAGAAACACAATTTAGTGTATACAACTAATGTTCCCTTCCTTATTATTCGATCATTAGCATGGAGAGGGTGCTCATTGCCATGGAACAGTAGTGCTGTGTCCTAGATTTTCTTCAGTTTAACCCTCTGATTCAATTTGTCAAACCCAGACTGTTCTTGGCACACCTGACTTCAATGTTCACAAGAATAAAAACATTTTTCGGATCCCCTTTTCTTATGTTGTTTATTTCTAATGACGCCTTGTTGATCTATACACATTCTTTTGAATTCATTGACCTATTTCCTTGAAGTAAATTTTTACTAAATGATCTTAACTTCGTTCCCTCTAATTGATTTCCCTTCTGATGATCATGGCCCTTTCACCAGCATTCATCTTTTCTATATGTTTTTCTAAATTTCTATTTCCCTATTAAAGGAGTTCACTTATGATTGTTTGTCTTTGACAGAGTTCAGTTAGCAACAAATAGTTGCTGTCATAAAAGTGGAGTATGTTAGTATTATATTATACAGGAAAATAATAACAAAGAGTGAAAACAGTAAGAATAAAGAAGAAACCAGGCTCTAGTTAAAATGATAAGGACAGATTTTAATCAGTAGCACACTATTACAATAGGAAAAGAATTCAATGTAAACTGAATTCAACTTTGATTTATACAGAAGTGTCTTGGTTTATTTATGCTGCTATAACAAAATACCTGAGACTTGGTAATTTATTTTCTCACTGTTCTAGAGGCTGGGGCATCCAAAATAAATGCACCAGCAGATTCAGTGTCTGGGGAAGGCCAATTCCTCATAGATGGTACCACCTAGGTGTTACCCTATGGCAGAAGGGATGACAGAAGGGCAAGGGCGAGTGAATGTTCTCCTGAACCCCAAACCCTTTCCTAAGGGTGCTAATCCAAATCATGAGGGTGGAGTTCTTATGACTTAATCACCTCCCAAAGATCACATCTCTTAATACTGTTGCATTGTGAACTAAGTTTTAATATGAACGTTAGAGTGAACACCATCATTCAAATGATACCAAAAAGTGACCAGGTGTTTTAAATGGAGAATATGGGAAGAGGGAGGGAAGTGAGGGGCTAAGCAGGGTCATGAAACTGAAAAAATTATAAAAAGCGGGAAGAGGGAGTAGGTCCATGTGAAGCTCACCTGGGTTTATTAAATGGTAACTTTTAAAAATTAGGCTCTTATACTCCAACAGAGGCTGGGAGACAGGGGCCTTATCTTCAACTATTGGCTGGAATAAATAATAAGGTATTTTGACAACCTTGAACTTTTTCAGGCAGACACTTTAAGGGAGTCTAGGGTTAACCTAGGGAGGTTGCCTTGGCTGTTAAAAACGATGCTGGCGTTTTATTCAAGTAGTGGGTCAAGATTGAGGCCTAGTTGAGAAGAGAGCTCAGAGGAGCCTGGCTAGGGTTTGACCAAGGGAAGAATTATTTGTCACTCCTAGAATCCATTTTCTTCTTCTTTTTAATACTAGAATACACACATTTTAGCTGATCCCATGACTACCTTGTTACAGACTACCATTACTCACACCCTTTGCTGCCTGGTGTGGTCATGTTACTAATTTCTGGTCAATGAGCTGTAGAGGAAGTAATAAGTCCAGCTTTCAGATTATATTCTTAGGGATGTAACCTCTTGTCATAGTCTTCATCTTGACCTCTTCTTGTTAACTAGAATGCAGTCGTGGTACAGATCTGGCTTGAAAGTCAGGACAATAACCTAGGAGATGGAAGAGCAAACAGTTAGAAAGTATCTGTGCTTCCAGATGACACTGGGAAGCAGAGACAACCAATCAGCTTGGATCACTTGCCTCTGGATTCTCACTTGATAGATGAAAAAAATTACTTCTGTATTTCTTAAGGGATTATGTTTTGAAGTATTCTGTTGTGGCTTTTAAACTCATACCCTAACTAATATAACAGTATAATAATATTGTAATTTCCTGTAATAAATTGTACAAAACATCAAATTGTCTCGCTTGTTTCTTAAGAGTGGTATGATTAGCTAAGCAAAGTTGCTGCATCCCAAAGTTATATCTTTTGACCACTTCAAACAGCTTTGACCTAATTTGTATTTTACTTTTATGTTTACATGATCCCTCTGCGCATCCCAAAGTTATATCTTTTGACTACTCCAAATAGCTTTGACCTAATTCTTATTTTAGTTTTCTGCGTACATGATCCCGTTGCTATTTCTCATTGCATTCTTTATGGTTATGTATTTCTTCTAATTTAATCTTCCTTGCCACTAGTACTTGGGGATGAGTCAAATTTCTGTGATTAAATTACATTTTAGTCCATTCTAGAATGTTAATAATAAAGTTCTGACCAGTTTTAACATAATAATGAGCAAAGTAATATTTGTCTTGTGGACACTTGTGATGGGCATTACATACCTTGTTTTTTCTCATTTATCATGCCCAATATTTCTTTTACTAGTAGGTGCTTTATTCACCTACCCCACACTGGTTCATAATTTCAATTGATAAGCTGGTTTTAGATCAATATTCCGTCATAGAAGGAAGTGTATTAATGCTTTCAGTTTATTTTTAAAAGCATAAAAAAATTCATGGGCATTGTTATGGGCTGAATTTGTCTCCCCAAAATTCACATGCTGAAGTTCTAACCCCTAGTACCTTGAATGTGACTGTATTTGGAGACAGGGCCTCTGAAGAGGTAATGAAGGTAAAATGTGATCATAGGGGTGCGCCCTGATCCATTATGACTGGTGCCCTTATAAGAAGTGATTAGAAGATTAGGTCAGAGATAGAGCACAGAAGAAGATCATGTGAAGATGCAGAGCAAAGACAGCTATCTGCAAGCCAAGGAGAGGAGCCTCAGAAGAAACTAACCCAGCTGACACCTTGATCATGGTCTTCACTTCTATTATCCAGGATCCAAAGAAAATAAATGTGTGCTGTTTTAGCCACCTGGTCTGTGGTACTTTGTTATGGCAGTTCTGACAAATCAATGCAGACGTATAGAGGATTGAAGTAGAGGTGTATAATAAAGTAAGTACAGTAAGATGTTAATGATAGAATCTAGGTGGTGGGTGTTCAGTTGTTCATTGTAAAATTTTTATAAGTGTTTGGCATATTCGAAATTTTTTATAGTACAACTTTTGGGGAGAAAACTCTATTATAGAACTCAGAACTCATAATTTGGTTTTACTAGTTCATAGCATATTTAATAGACAATACAGAAATGCATAACTTATAATTATTGTTTTACTCATTTTGAACTAACCCCTCCCTTTTTTTAGTATCATTATGGACACACACCTCCACAAAATTCAATTTATTCCATCTGACTGTAATGATTACTTATTTTACTATCATCAAACTGTGACTATTTGACTTCTATGGATCTTCTCTTCTGGTTGGGCTCACATATCTCTGAACAGGTCCTTACTTTCTTGTAATATGTCCACGATAATTTTTCCTGCCCCAGGTTTCTGTTTGTGTTTTAAATTTACTTGTTTAAAAAATGACTTTCTTTAGGTAATTTGAACTTTTTTTCCCCAGCCAGTTGACCCAAAGACTTGTGAATTAATGCCAGAATGATAAAACCAATGTTATTACTTTTGAATTTACTCAAAACTAACCTGATCTGCTTCTTCCTCTTTTTCCTGGAGGTGGGGAGGTCAGAGCCAGGAGTTGAAGGGGAGTCATCTACAATTAAGAGAACCCAGGTGTTCAGCTTTTTGCTAATTTATTTCCTCAGCAATACTTGTTTAGATACTGTCTGAAGGAAAGTTGAATCCTATATGGTAAGTCAAGATTGACAGATCATTTAACTGATTGCTGGAGAGATTTACAGAATTTTGTGATTCTGTTCTGATTTTGTTCAGTTTGTTCGGAAATCAGAATGCATGTGTCTTTGCTGATAGAACATGATCCAGGCTCCTTTAGGTTGTTTTCATTTGTTTCTTCTTGTGCAAAGAGGTAAATTAGTAGGCATACTCAATCCTATTTTTCATGAGGTGCTAGGGTTACTGCTACATATTAATAGTTAGGTTGGGTGGACTACGTCTGGGATCCAGGGCATTCATTGGTGTATCTCTTGATACTTTTACTTTAATGGCAAGTGGGGAATTGGGTAGCCACCGATTGACAAGAGTAAGGCAACTAAATACACAAACTACATGAGGAGTAACTTCTGGTACACTCTACTAGGCAAGTAAGTTAGACTAGCTAAGTGGTGAGTTGAGGTTAAATATATATCAAATGGGTGGTGAAGAAATGAAGTGACAAATATCAGATTGGGCTTTGGGATCTGCTGTAGCAACAGAGACTGTAGCTTTCCTTCCCACTAAACCTATTGTCTTAGGTGACTGGAGCCGTCTACAAGCTTGAAGCAAACTTCAAGTCTGTATAAGTGTGCATTTTCAGGGAATAGGTCACAGTATGATCTCTTAACAACAGAGACCCTGAATATTGTAGCAAAGGAGCCAAATATGCTGGTGGAGCACAAGGAGATCTGAATGGCATAAAGACTAGACACTGCTTAATATGTCACTAGAGATTCTCTTGGCCTCACTTGATTCCAGGCTGTTGAGCACTGCTGTGGTGCCTATTGACGTGGAGGCTGTGCTGTGCTTCCCAGATACTCCCTGCCTCATTCTGCTTCCTTCACTCCCTTTCTAGGGTTGTTACCAAGAGCATTTCCCAAGAAGCCACTGTATGCAAATCTCCATCTCAGAGTTTGTTTCCCAGGACCCCAACCTGTGACAGCTGTGCTGTGGGCTCTGAGAAGCTTTCTCCAGGCACACCTGACCATGTATCTTCTTATGCCAGTGCTGCAGGTTCCTCACCTGCTGCCTGCTGCGACTTGAGACTCAATGGGCCCTCACTGGCATGCACATACGTAACCAGGAAGTATAGAGAAGCTACTGCTCAGTGGGTTATACCTTTGATAAAAAGGAGATGGGAATTGGAAGATAAACCCTTCTCCTCTCTTCTTATTATGCGCTGTCAGGGAAATATAGCTGATATTTAAATTAGAGGACTTTTCCTGATAATATTTTTATAATATAGCTCTTTGTGACCTTGACAAAGTTGACTGTATAGTGTTCCACTAAAAATATATTGCCAAAGTTGTAAGGACAAGGAGGTTACAGCACATGTTAGTTCTGTTTCACATTTACCTATCATCTGGATATTCCCCAGTACGGTTACTTGCAATTCTCAGTCATCTTGGGTATATCTCTGATGTTTTTGTTTCCCTTGTCTCCACTGGTGATGAGTAATGTTATGTGTCAACATAAATGGACCATGCTATTGAGATGTTTGGTCAAACACTATTCTTAATGCTGTGAAAGTATTTTTAAGATGAGATTAACATTTAACTCAGTGGACTTTGAGTAAAGTAGATTATCCCTATAATGTGGATGGGCCTTGTCTAATCAGTTGAAGGCTTGAATAGGAAAGGAAGAGCTCCCCTGAGCAAGATGGCATTCTGCTAGCAGAACCTTTCTGAACTTGAACTGTGACTATTTTCTGGGTCTCCAGCGCTACACTACAGATTTTGAACTTGCCAATCCTCCATAACTTTAAAATAAGTCCCTGTCTCTATTTATACACCCTGTTGGTTCTGTTTCTCTGGAGAACCCTCGCTAATACACTATTTTAGAACAAAAATACTTTCAATTAAAAATGGAATAAACTTACAGGCACTTAATGTTATATTCTATAGTTACTTTTAACAGTTTAATGCCCTCAGAAATGGATAACATGCCAAAAAATATTTTCCATTCTAATTTGGAGCATAAGATACTTTCTTAATATGAAATCTCCAAGTTTTATTGCACATATATTGTCAACATCTTTTAATTTCTTGGTTTTCATGAAGTTATTTTAACATTAAGCCTCCAAAGAGAAAACATTTTCTATTTGTATTTGTAAACCTTTTGATATTAAAAAAAAAAAAAAAAACACCTTTCACTAGATAAGCCACAGAATCTGTGACTTCAATATGTGGTTCTAAAGCAGGCCAGAAGATGGGAAAATTTTCTTCCAAAATTCAGCTAGGGAAATAGTGTTGACAGCCATTGTTTTAAACATACTGACATTGATTAATGTCTGATCTATATCCTCTTCTCATTTTGTAAGCTATGGCCCAACACATCCCTTTTCAAAAAAAAATGCCCTAAATATAAAAAATAATATTGAAACACATGAGAATCATAATTCAAAAATAAAATGCAAATAATAATGATGCTCTAATTAATTCCATTTTACTCATGGGGACTGTAAGCCATCCTGGAAGTAATAAAAAATTAACATTTTGAAATTCTTACATATCTAGTTCAAACATTGCAACTAGTTTCTTCAGCCAGGTCACATATACATAATCAAGGAAGTTTCAAAAAAAAAGTTAGCTTACTACTAAAAAATAGAAAATGTGCAATTTTCACCCAAGCAAACTCTGATATCTTTGAAAATTAACTTTTTTCTTTTTCTTTTTTTTTTTTAATGAGGTCTCACTATGTTGCCCAGGCTGGTCTTGAATTCCTGGACTAGGCACCTACTACCTAGCTGGGATTATAGGTGTGAGACACTGCACCTAGCCAAAAATTATCTTTTAAAACTCAATTAGCTATCAATGCAATTTTTTCAAATTTGTAGACTTGAGGCCAAAGAGAGGGATTTAACCTATACTGTGAGTAGTTGATTAATTTATTAAAATTTTAGGTAAAATAATGTTTTATTATTACATAGGCATTATATCTTCATTCTATAGGTTTTACCAAAAACTTGTGGATATTTAATGTAGCTACAATACAATTCACATATTTTAAGTGCACAGGTTGATGATGTTGACAAACAAGCCTTAAATAACAAGTGACACAATTAAGATGTAAAATATTTTTACCTTCCTAGAAAGTTATTTCATGCCCCTTTGCAGTCCATTGTATAAATGTGTTACATATAATTATTTTACAAATTTAAAGAGTAGCCAACATAGTATAAAACTCCAAACCGAGTTCCACAATTTTTCTGGTAAGGAGCCTCTTTTTCCTCAGTTCCTCCTCTATCAGTGAAGTCAGAGGACCCCTTGAAATTACTTGTTCCTCTTGTCTCATCTAAATACTTAGTCATTTATTCAGTTTCCATTGCCATATAGTCCCTGCATATTTCATAGAGATATCTCCTACTTGTGTTTGAAGGTGTAATTCCTTTTATTATGACAGACTATTTCCTTCTCTTCCCTTTCACCTTCTTTAAACATCCTCTATTCCCTGACTGCTTGCTCAGTCTTAAGCCACTGAAGCAAAACCCACTTAATCCAGCAGAGAGTCTCACCTCAAGGCTTATTAATTACCTTGCTGGCCTAGGTGGCCACCACATTTCCTGACCCATCAGGGGGCTGGCAATTGAACACACATGGCACTGACATGTGCATGACACGGCACCTACCTCCCAGTCATGGTGGTCTCCATGCTGTTCATAGTCATTTTCGCCTGATGAATTGGGGGTGTGAGGAGAATGCCCTCTCTTCTGCCCTCTCCAGCTCCCCGTGGGTTTGGTGCAGCTCCTCATTAATCAGGCTAGTGCAGCTCTTTCACTTTTTCAGGTTGAATAGCATCATGGGCAGAGAGGCAGTCTGCTGCTAAGTCTCTGTAAGCATTGATCTCTGCTCAGGACTATTTTAAACTTCCTTCTGTGCTGACCCTCATTTTGATCTAACCCTACAAAAGAGCCATGTTTCTCTTTATGCCAGCTTCAAAGCCATTATCATTCCATTTTGGAATTAAACCCAAGAATATAATTTCAAGGAATAACTTTTGACTTGCCTCTCTCCAGGCTCCCTTGGTTATCTCCACCCCGGTATGCACAACTGGCCCTGTGGTCGGTCAAATGTATGCTGACTGTTGAGAGAGGCATCCCTCTGAGTAACTTTATCTTGGGTGGAAGTGGAGGCTCTTTGGGTGGTGTCAGTGCTAGATACTTCTCCTGGGCAGCCACATTCCCTGTGGCTTGGATTAGTCAAGCTGTGTAGCCAGTGTCCCTGTGGACATGGTTGTCTCTCTGCTCACAAGGCTCTCCATTGGCCCTCTCCCTCATTTGGGTTGGTTAAGCCATTATCTCCATTAGAATAACCAGCAGCCATGTTTAACTCAGAGGAGCAACATGCCCCTTTCTGACCTCATACAGGCCTGTGCTCTTTGGGTGACTCTGAGCGTCATAGGTTGAGTTTCTTAGAAGCAAAGCTCTAGACAAGGATTTGTGATTTAATGAAGAAGTGTTTTTCAGTTCAAGAAACTATGAGGAACAGACCAAAGCCAAGAGCTAGGGAAGGGACAGGAGGTGAGCAAGGATGTGGTGTCGGGATTAATCTAGTCTTGGTCTCACCTCCTGGGGGCAACAGAAGAAGAATCTCGAGCTCAAAGGGCAATATGGAGGTGTCTTGTCTTGAGGCAAGGTGGCGGCAAGCATTTGTACGTCTGTCACACATGCATTCATTGGCTCTGGCTGCTCCTGAGTGAGGAGAGTAGGACACACAAAGTTTTGGTTGGCCAAAGGCAGTTCTCCTAAACAGACACACCTGTGCCCTATAGAAGCTGCCATCACTCGCAGAAGTTGGGGGATGTGTGGATCAAGCTGACAAAAAGGATCTGGGTGAACACCACAGCATCTACCTCTCAGAGGTTTCTGACCCTGCAGTAATACAACCATGAATCATGTGACTGGTGAGGGCATAAGAACAGTTAAGCTGAGTGACCAGGAAAAGCCTGCTGGCTTGGGGTCAATGCATTTACAGCACTGGGCAAGGTGCGGGGAGGGGCAGTGTGGTATCTCATCACTGTAGTTGTTTAAGCAGTTAGATAGAAGGCAAATTCTCCAGGTGTGCCCAGCCTTTGCCTTCTTCCCCATGGATGGAGATGCTGTGCCAATGTTCTCCAGGGTTCTTAGAGCAGGGATCCCGTTGGAGGGTGCCGGCTGGAGTCTAGCATTTAAGCACATTTTCAGTGAGAAGCACACACTGGTAGATAATTGTTTACAAGAAGAAAAGGCTAAACCAAATGATCTGTTTGAAATATATTATTTTCCAGTCAGCCAGACCTGAGAAGTGCTGTCAGTCAGCTGCAGGAAGCAAGCTGGGGGCTTGTCTGCATTTTACTTTTCAATTGTTTGGTGGTTGCAGACTGCAAAATGAATTGCTGGAGTTCCTTTGTAATGCATTCCCCATGCTCCTTGCTCGGATGCTCAGGAGGGAAACTGATATTTATCAGAAGGCACTTTGTCAGAGTGCCTATGCCTTTGTTCAAATGGTTTATCCAAAGACAGCTAATAAAACTAGAGGTAAGATTCACCTCCAGGCCCAAAGTCCTGAGACTTCTACTAAACACATTGCTTTCTAGCATAAGAAAAATTAAAAGGAGAACTAAACTTACTCTCAAAAATCTGTCCCCAGATGTCTGCTATGGAGTGGAATAACTATATTTTCTCATAAAGTACACATTGTCTGAAAAATAGGAGCATAAGACAGAGGTTGACAAACTTTTTTTGGTAAAGGGTCAGGTAGTGAATATTTTGGACTTTGAAAGCCATACAGTCCCTGTTGCAACTACACAACTCTATTGCTACAGTGTGAAAGCAGCCATAGACAATATGTAAACAAATAGGTGTGGCAATGTTCCAATGAAACTTAAGGACACTAACATTTGAATTTTATATAATTTTCACTTGTCATAAATTGTTTCTCCCACTCCTACCCCTGCAACCATTACAGTGTAAAAACTATTCTTATCTTGCAGGCCATACAAAAATAGAAGAACAGAGTTGGCGCACCTGCCACAGTTTCCTGATACACATACGCATACACACACACACACGATAATTTTTGATGTTACGTTGAACATTAAACTCCTTGAAGCTTGAGAGATATTTTTTTCATGCTGATTTATATATTTATCTCAGTTTTTACTCTTAATTTGTCTGAGGAGACAAATTACTTGTTTTTGTCCCTACTGTTGCTATGTTTTATGGTTTATATATATGTGTGTGTGTGTATACATGTGTATATATGTGCATATGTACATGTATATTTATGTATATGTACATGTATATATGTATATGTGTACATGTGTATATACATATCATGTACATATGCACACATATATACATGTATACACACACACATATATATACACACACACATACACATAGAAACTCAAATTTTAGTCTCAAATAGCACTTGTGGGATTTATAGAATTAGGTTTTTGGCCAATTCCTTAAAATATCAAGATTGAGTAGAGGTTTATGTCATTTAAACATAATGGAAAAAGCCTTTAATGGGTTTCCATTATTTTGCCATTTGGATAGTGTTTTGGAGGGAGCTAAATGATAGGGAAAAAGTGACAAGTGTGGCCTATAGTTGGGAAACCATTTCTCACATTTCATGTTCAAAGAACTGAATTAATGATATTAACAACTAACATTTATGTTTAAATCTTCCCCATAAAGTATCTTTTTTAATTCACACAAAACTTTGCTAAGGGAGGTATTTCACTAATTTAACAGTGAAAATTTTGGCTTACAAAATTTAAATGTTTTGCCAGTGACCCATTTAGTAACTTATGTTTAGGACTGAAACTCAAATATTATCTGATTCTTAGTCTAGTATTCTTTCCTTTACACTTTGGGATGTTGCTAGGTATTATATGAAAAAGAAAGTTCCATCACCAAACTATTTGAACAATGCTGGGGTAAACTATTGTCTTTATGCCAAGACTCCTCAAAACCTTTCATGAGCTAATGTAATATGTAGATTGGCAAAATAATATTGACTGCAGTGTTTCCCAATTTATTTGGCCTTAGAATCCTTTATTTTTCCACATAGAGTATTTTCTAGGCCACAGTTCCATAAGATAGGCTTTAGGAAGTGTTGGCCTACACAGGAACTTGTAATAAATTTGTTTTCCATGAAGGGAACCATGAAGGACATGAACTCTCTGTTATGGCATTGCAAAATAATAACATTTATTTTCAAGAAAAACACTTAAAATCCCATCTGAGGACAGAGTGATTTAAGGCAAAATTCTATCCCAACAAATAATAGTTTAATTACTTCTAGGGCAGTGTTTTTAATTGTGTATTATTAGGACTTGACCAGTACTTGATTTCCTGTGACTGCCATTTCCTCTGCATTCATTCCTTCCCAGACGTCCGTGAATATGCATTCACCATGGCTCCAGTCTGCACAAAGTGCTCTTCAATGTTGACTCAAAGTTTTGGCTGGACTCAAAGTTCTCAAAGAATCTAAGTTCTAGAAGTCAGAATTTATAGGAGCTTGTAATGGTTAATACTGAGTGTCAACTTGATTGGATTGAAGGATGCAAAGTACTGATCCTGGTGTGTCTGTGAGGGTGTTGCCAGAGGAGATTAATATGTGAATGAGTGGGCTGGGAAAGGCAGACCCACCCTTAATCTGGGTGAATACCATCTAATCAGCTGCGAGTGTGGTCAGAATACAAAAACAGATGTGAAAAGACTAGACTGGCTTAGCCTCCCAGCCTGCATCTTTTTCCCATGCTGGATGCTTCCTGCCTTAGAACATTGGACTTCAGCTTTGAGACTCAGACTGGCTTCATTGCTCCTCAGCTTGCAGACAGCCTATTGTGGGACCTTGTTATCATGTGAGTTAATACTCCTTAATAAACTGCCCTTTATGTATCTATCTATCCTATTTGTTCTGTTTCGCTAGGGAACCCTGACTATTACAGAGCTCTTAAACAATCTCATTTGGAATTGGCAGTTCCCTTTCTCTGCCTAGAATTGTGTCTTATTGCAATTTATTGGAATAAGTAGATGTTCATGTTACAAATGTTCATTGAGGCATTACCTTGTGCCAGGCACTGTCCTGGGTACTGATTATATAGTAATGGACAAGAAAAAGTCTCCGCTGCATTCTGCCTATCCCCTTGCCACTTCAGACATAATCTTGATATTATCCCCTCCCCTTTGCAGGAATGCAGCTGTCTTACTCCCCATTTGGCTTAGTAGGTCCTTCTTTGACCATCTCTTTGTTCTGCCTTGCTGCCTATTATGCCACTGAACTCACTGGAATGGTAAATGAGCTTATTCTCTTTTGCCTGTTCTAGGCAACTGATAGCAGCTTCTTAGAGCATGAGCTATTAAAGGTCTTCAAGGTGATATCAGGTCTCAGCAGCAGGGAGTGTCATGATTGGTCATGGGTTATGGTGCAGAGCACTGGCAGTACCCATGCCATTTATCTGTTCCATCTGGAAACAACAATTGCATTAGTCAGGGTTCTAAAGAGAAACAGCAACAATAAGATAGACTAGGGTGCACTGGTGTAAGTCCTGGAGGCAGAAGGTCTGAAAACCAGGGCACTGATGCTCAAGGGTAAACAGACAGATGTTCCAGCTCAAGAAGAGAGAGAGTGAATTTACGCTCCTTCACCTTTTTGTTCTATGTAGGCTTTCAGTGGATTGGATGATGCCTACTGACATTGGCGAGGGAAGAACTTCTTTACTCAATCTACTGATGCTCATTTCTTCTGGAAACACCCTCACAGAAACACACAGAAATAATGTTTTACCACCTATGTGGGCATCACTTAGCCTACTTAAGTTGACATACAAAATCAACCATCACACAAAACCTCTGTTAATCATGTTAATTATCCTTCTGTTAATACTAATTATGACTACTATTGTTTGACTAAGGAAAGACCTTCCAGTTATTTACTCAGGAAAAGAACACTCTAAAAACCTTGTAATTGACTTAACATATTGATAGTCTTCATGTTCTAGCTAGAGAAAACATTTTGGTAGGAAGGACAGTGGATGTTAGAGGTGTTTCTCAAGGAAATAACAGCTAATTAGAGTCAAAGGATGAGTCACATCAACATTGAAGCTATTATTGTTTAGAACTAGAAGGCAGCTTAAGGGACAATTTCTAGGAACACAGTGGTCGAAAGCGTGTGTTTCACATAGCCCTGGATAAGATTTAAGATTGGGCTAAAACCCAAAACTCTCTAAGCCCCTGTGTCCTCGTCTATAAACTAGAACAATAATGATATCTTTTTCACTGGGTGGATGTGAGAGTTAAACAAGTTGATGCACTTGGACTAGGGTCTGCCGTATGAAATTGTTGAGTTACATGTTATTGCTTTATAGCCATGTATTTATCAAGCACACACACTGGAAAATCCAACTCTTTTCAAAGATGAAGAAACAATTCAGAGAAGTGAAAGGATTTTCTCAAGGTCATGCAGTCAGCAGGCAAGAGAGAGCTGGAATGCAGACTTAGGTTTCTTAAACCCAAGGGCACAGTTCTATTTATTGAAACAAGAAAAATGAAACCAAACATCCATTTTGAAATTAAGGTCTGAATGAAAACTGGAAGATCCTGATCCTTACTTAGATCTTATGAAGAGATAAAATAAACATCTGACCATTTGGCAATAACTGGATTACCGGCTGGTATTTTTGCTCATCTGTGTGAGGGATGTATTGTTGTCTTCGATGAGATTGATTTGTAAGTCCCTGCATTGCTAAACCACTCATCTCAATTTAACTATACGATTTGGGAGTGTTGGAACTATGCCATTTTGCAAGAAAATGATTAAGACAAACTCTAAGAATATTGTGAACTTCATCAGGAAAATCAATTTGTCTAACAAGAAAGTGAATCACTATTGATTGTTCTTCCTCTAATTGGACTCAGAGCCCTGATAGCTTTAACTAAGTGGTGGCAGTTTGCGTTCAGCAAATGTATTTTTCACTTTGCAGTGGAGCATAACATGCTCTCAAAAGCCTGTGCCACTCTTCCTCTCTTTCTCATTTGCCCAGTTCTTGAAGATTAGCATGGAAACTTTTAGACATTTCCTATCTGCAGTGACAAGTTGTTCATTAGGCCTTTTGCTGCGCTGAGTGGACAGTCTCTATGTTCCTGCAATATGTAGATACATGGGTGTGGAGAGAGACTGGACTCACAGAATAGGTGATACATAATGAAAAAATGTCTAAGACAATCAAAGTAATTAATGAAACAGTAAACTGTATGCTTTCGATCCAAGATGTCTGAATGGATGTGCTACATAATTTACAAGCATGACAGAAGTCAGCACCTTCCTACTTAAAAATGGGCACCTGAGCATATAAAAGCACAGGGCTGACTGCTGGCTGAAGCTTCTGGAAAATGTGGCTTTTTGGACCAGGTAGGATCCCTCTTGATGGGTTCTAGAAGCACTAAGGGCATTGCTAGGCATGTGAAGCTGGAGAGAGGCAAAAACAAGGATTCAGAGTGTCACTGGCACTTCTTCTCCAACACAAGCCTTCTGTTTCTGTTTCCTACAGCTAACATTTCTCATTTCTTTCTCTTCTTTTGTTTCCTTGTATTATTTTCTCCAATTCAGAATATTGGCACTGATGTAATAGTTTCAATTACAGTAATATCTGTTGAATTTTTTGGATTTATTATTTAATTCTTCTTTCCTCTCTTAGATTTTTAGTATTTTTGCTTCATTTCCATTTTCCTGTATTTTTATCTTTTCTTTTCTATTCTACCAAGGAAGAAAGAGTTGACTCAGCAGGTCTGGGTTGCTCAAACCCCGGACATCCCCCAAGAAAGCCTGTTTTCAAAATTAGCACCTGACTAGTTACCAGAGGAATGCACCCTGAGCCCTTGGATTAGCCTGCTTGATAAAAAAATAGTATTGTATGCCTGAGACCTTGTGCCATGTGATCCAGTGTTAACAATATGATTTATAGTGAATGCTTGTTTTTGTATGCCTGAGGTCTTGCTCTCACTGAGTAGCTGAAGTTAGTCAGGCAGATGCTGCATGATGAGCTCCAATGAAAACCCTAGACTCAAGACTTGGGTGAGTTTCCCTGCTTGGCAAACCTTTGCATGTGTTGTCATACATCCTTTCTGGGAAAATTAAGTACATTCATATGACTCCACTGGGAGAGGACAACTGACAGCTGCTGCTTAGTCTCTCCTGGACTTTACCTCATATACTTTTTCCTTTTGTTGATTTTGATCAATTTCCTTTCACTATAAAAAATCACAATGTGGTGATTCCTGAAGTACCAGAAATACCATTTGACCCAGCAATCCCATTACTGGGTATATACCCACAGGATTATAAATCATTCTAGTATAAAGACACAGGCACACGTATGTTTATTGCGGCACTGTTCACAATAGCGAAAACTTGGAACCAACCCAAATGCCCATCAATGATAGACTGGATAAAGAAAATGTGGCATATATACAATGTGGAATACTATGCAGCCATAAAAAAGGATGAGTTCATGTTCTTTGCAGGGACATGGATGAAGCTAGAAACCATTACTCTCAGCAAATAACACAAGAACAGAAAACCAAACACCACCTCACTCATGAGTGGGAGTTGAACAATGAGAACACATGGACACAGGGAGGGGAACATCATACACCAGGGCCTGTCAGGGGGTAGGGGGTAGGAGAGGGATAGCATTAGGAGAAATACCTAATGTAGATGACGGGTTGACAGGTGCAGCAAACCACCATGGCATGTGTATACTTACGTAACAAACTTGCATGTTCTGCACATGTATCCCAGAACTTAAAATATAAAAAAATCACACTGTGAGCACAATAGCTTCTTTGAGTCCTATGAGCCTTTGTAGCAAATTATCTAGCCTGAGGGTGGTCTTGGAGATACCTGACATAACTATATTTTAATGTAATTTTTAAAATTTAAAATTTCCCCTTATTTCAAAATTTTTAATTTTTAATTCTGTATTTCTTAACTAATATTCTGGTACTACTTTTGATCTCTTATTGAGTTTACTTTCATATTATATATTTTTACTTGATTAACTCTTAATCTTTTTTTCTAAGTTTATTTATATTTTTTTAATATCGGGTTTACACATTTTTGTTTTTAAATTATCTTCTAATTTATTTTAATTTCTATTTTATTTTAAGCTTATGGTATTGTTTCTTCTTAATTTTTATCTTCTTGTTATTATTTTGTGATATTTGTTCTCCCTTTCATTTTTGCCTGTATTTTATATTATTTAGGACTCATTTTTATATGGAGTGGCAGAAAATACAAGGCTTTAGATATGGTACTAGAGAATAAGACAAATATCACTTGGAGGGCACTGGGCACTATTTTTCTTTTCAGTTTTTCTTAAAGCTCCTCCTGTATCACCTTGTTTTATATTCAACCTTTATTTTTAAAGTTTTTAAAAAAATTCCTCAACATGAAAAACTTGTGAGGCCACTTGTTAACAAACCTAAAAAACATTCCAAATGGAATCTTCAGAGTACCTTAAGAAGATACAGGCTCCACCTGTCAAGCCAAAGTAGGCTACTATGAAAATAATAATGACCACAGGCATTAAAGTCAAACAAACAAACAAACAAATCCAATTCACTCAAAAGCCTAAATGGGTAAGATGGAAAACTGATTTATTGACCTAAAACCAGATTGGTTTTAAACGGGGTTGGGATATGCTTATGGTGTTCCATGAGTGTTATTACCTTAAGGGGGAATACTTAACACTCAAGTTTCTTTTTAACCTTAAAAGGCGAATACTTAATACTCAAGTATAAGAAATACTATCTGAGAATACAGAGCAAGACCATAAAAGCACAGAATATAAGAGATAAATATTAAACACTTGGAGACAAATCCAAAAGCTCTAGTGTCCATGAAAAAAAGATATATGGGAGGAGAAAGCAGCAACTGAGGGATGGAAATAAAAAGCATGAAGAAGAAAGGGGAAGAGACAGAGGAAAATAAGGAAGAGAAAAAGGGAGAGGAGGAGAGACAGGAGCAGGAATAGGAGGCGAAGATGTTGCTAAACTCAAGGAAGACTCCGTTTTTCAGATTAAAAGGGCCACCAAGGGCCCAATAGCAAATGTGCAGAAGCCAGGTTCAGAATACTAAGCATGCTTTAGAAAGTTAACAAAGTGGAAAATTATCCAAAGAACCTGATAAAGAACAAAAGGCAAATCTAAAAAGAACATAAGGAAGACGTTAGCAAATATATAAGCACCAAATTAATGAAACACACACACACACACACACACACACACAGAAAAAACCCCACAGAATGGATCAATGGAGCTGAAATATATTCTTTTGGAAAGATTTAAAACTTCAGTAGTCTAATTAAGAAATTAAAAAAAATTGATACCAATTATACAAGAAACAACAACCAAAAATTGGAACCAAATATAGACAGAACTAAATTGAAAACAAGAAAAGGATAACATGTCCAATGTTAAAAAAGCAAAAGGGACATAGCCATAGTTATGGAGGAGATTTTTTAAAAAAATAGTTAATCATATGCTTAGCTTTATCGCAATACACTTGAAAATCTGGATCTATTCTGTCCAATATTGCAGCTACTCGCAGCAGGTAGCTATTGAACACCTGAAATATGATGAGTCTGAATTGAGCGATGCTATCTGTGAGACACAAACTAGATTTAATAAAAAAAAAAGTAAAATATCTCAGTAATGTTAATACTGACTGTATGTTGAATGTATCCAATATTTTAGATATATTGGGTTAAATAAGCATGTTATTATAATTAATTTCACCTATTTCTTTTTTACGTTTTAAATATGGGTAATAGAAAATTTGAAATTACATATGTGACTTGTTTTTGTTGCTCATAATATATTTCTGTTGGGTAGTACTGGAGAAGTACCCATTTGTGCTCTAGCAGGAAACACGCTTATTCAAAAAGGGAGCTGAAGAGAATATACACAGCCTAGAGTTAAGAGGAAACAATACTAGATGGTCATTAAGAGTAGGAGGCCCGAAGGGGGCAAGAAAAGGCAATAATTATGGAACCTAGAAAGAACTATAGATACAGGATAGGCCTGCAATGGGAGCTGTGACCATAACCAGAACACAGGCAGTGTCCAACTGCAGCCTAGTCGTAAAGTTGCCCTATTCTGCTTTCTCTTTCTCCATGCGAGACGAACATTTAAAATTACAAGTTAAATATCTTTTGATATGTTCAGAAGCCATTGCATTTCTTTTTCTTTGCAAATTTGCTGTTTAGTCCACCTGTTCCTGTTTCGAACGAATAGCTTTCCTTTTCTTGTTGATTTATTATAAGAGTTCCTGATAATTAAGGCAGGTTAACTATGTCTGTTATAAAAGTGGCCTCTCTTTCTCTGAGTTTGTTGTTTCTCTTTTCACCTTGATTTAAGTAGTTTTTCTTATCCTGACGAAGATTTTTGCTTTTACATAATAAAATGGCCTTCAGACATGACTTCTGGATTTTGTGTTAGGTTTTGGTAGGGCTTTCTTATTCCTATTTTTTGGGGAAAAAAAGGCTCATTTAAAAATTCTAGTCTTGCTATATAGTCCTTTTCTTCCTTCTTCGAATGGTGGTTTTAACTGAAATTTATTTTGGTGCAAAAGTGAGAAAGGGGTCTAATTTTTTATTCTTAATTTGGGGGAGTACAAATGGTTAACCCCTTGTACCAGCCTATCTTTCAATACCTGTATTTCTACTACTATTTTTCACTACTTATTTTAAACGTATTTTCTTGCATAATAAACCCATAGGCATTTCAGACTCCTCTGCTCCACCTACCCACTTCTCTATACTTGTGCCAGTATCATATAGTTAATAAAAGTTATCCTCAAAGTATTAAATGAATCTAGTCCAGGCTGACCCCAGCCTTGTGCCAGCACTTTTGCTGTCCCTCCACTCTGTTCTTTCAGGCTGTGCACCTGTGAGGATCAGAAGCATCAGGAAGGCCCAGAAGAAAGGGGTGGGATGGGTGTTCAGTGTTAACTGTTTCTGAATCTGAGTTGCATATCTGTCTATTGGCTGAACGTTAGTTTGTGCGTGTGTGTGTGTGTGTTTAATCAAGGTTGGATCAGTTAAGGTTCAACGAGAGAAAAAAGCCCAATAAGATGTGTACATAAGATAGATATTGGAAGAAGTTGGCTTACATGATTGAGGGGCTGGCGGTCAGGCTGGAATTTCTGGGCAGGAGCGAAAGCGGCTGCCACGGATGAAATTTCCTCTTCTATCAGGGAAGCCTCAGCTCTGCTCTTAGGGCCTTTCAATGGATTGAATCAAGCCCCCTCATATTATATTGGATGGTCTTCCAACTTATTAATGACTTTATTAGATCTACAAAATACCTTCACAACAAAACCGAGATTAGTGTTTGATTGAATAACTAGAAGCAATAATCTAGTCCAGTTGACACATAAAGGTGACAATAGCAGTAGTTTATCATCAAGGTATAACTGACATACAATAAAGTGTACAATTTGGCAAGTTTTAGCAGGTGTATATAACTGTGAAACCATCAGGCAAGATAATGAATATATCTATCACCCCCAAATTACGCTTGAGTCCCTTCCCTTCTGTCCCTCCTCCATTCGCAAGAAATATTCTCAAGATCTGCTTTCAGCCACTGCAGAATAGTTTGCATATTCTACTTAAATTGAATCATATAGTAAGTTATCTTCATGACTTGTCATGATTATTTCTAAGCAATGTATCTTTTAAAATTGTTATTGCAAATAGAAACTTTAGTTTCTTTTATTATATTGTGTAACAGGTTGTTTTATCTGCTTATTAAAATATACTTTGTGAGTTTCATGACTTACAGACTTTTCATATGTATCTCTAAGAGGTTTTTATTTAATTCTCTTTGTGTTTTCTAGGCATAATAATCATAATCTTCAGACTGTAATTTTGTCTTTCCCCTCAATATTTATACATCTTATTTGATATTCTTTAATCGCATTGATTCAGATGTCTAGGGCATGCAGTCTCAGTAGTGGGCTATCAACCTCAAAGGGGTGAAAAGGGGTTCTTGATAGAGGGGTACAAACAAAATCTTACACTTTTTAATGTATACAGGATGGATGTAATTGCACCACATATACAGTATATCTGTGGTATTAAAATTAAATGTGGCACCTAGCGCCAAGACCTTGGTTTGTAATACTATCCTTCAATAGAAGGACTCAGGGTTGCCTAGAGAAATGGCTACCTCTAGAGTTGGAGCAGAAAATGTACATGAGCCTGGAGCACCTTGTAGTGCCAAGAAAGTAAAGATGTTCTCAAAAACATTAAAAAACTCCACAAAATCCACATGATGAGCAAATTTCAGAGGGACACAGGTACCAACTAAAAGAGCTCCTAATGACCAAAGCTGGAACAACTTGAGCAATAAAATAAAGTAGCATTTGGTTTGTTACCAAAGTGTTAAATAAATATGCATGAATATATATGACTATAAATCAATAACTGAATAAATAAATCAGTGAGGCTTAATACATAAACCCCCTGTGAAAAAGAATTCCAAATAAATTATGTAGATAGACACTCTGCCACCATGAATGTGGAACAGAACTTCCTACTTCTTGTGTTTGTAATGCACACACAGTATCTACCCTGCAAAGAACATAGTGTGGAAAGGAAAAAAAAAAAAAGGGTAATTTTACAGTGGAGAAACCTGACGAACACTACCACAGCCAAGTGATCAAGGTCAACTTTAATAAATAAGGCATACTGATAGTATGTACTCCTAATATGATAGAACAACAATGGCATTCTTTGGTCTTCCTCCTCGAAACTCATAAACTCAGTCTAATTATGAGAAAAACATCAGATAAATCACAAAAGAGGGTCATCTTACAATATACTTGACCTCAAAACTGTCAATGTCATCAAAAAAAAAGGAAAGCCTGGCCTGGCACGATGGCTCATGCCTGTAATTCCAGCACTTTGGGAGGCCGAGGTGGGCGGATCACGAGGTCAGGAGTTCGAGACCAGCCTGGCCAACATGGTGAAACCCGTCTCTACTAAAAATACAAAAATTAGCTGGGCGTGGTGGTGGCACGCACACACCTGTAATCCCAACTACTCAGGAGGCTGAGGCAGGAGAATCACTTGGGTTCACAACTGAGACTGTGCCACTGTACTCCAGATTTGGAGACAGAGCAAGACTCCGTCTCCAAAAAAAAAGAAAGAAAAGGAAGCCTGAGAAACTGTCACAGCCAAGAGGAGCCTAAGTAGACATGTCAACTAAATGTAAAGTGGTATAGGCAGGATAGGAATCTGAAATAGAAAAAGATACTAGGTGAAACCTAAGGAAATCTGAATAAAATGTGACCTTTAGTTGATAATAATACTTCAGTATTGGTTAATAATTGTGACAAGTGTACCATACTAGTGTAAGATGTTAATAATAGAGGAAACTGTGTATGGAGTATATAGAAACTGTATTATCTTCACAACTTTCCTGTAAATCTAAAATTGTTTTAAAAGAAAGAGTTTATTTAAAGGCAATTAAATGAGGGATGATTAGGAAAACAAATATCTATAAGGGATCCTTGCAAGAGGTTATGGCATAATAAAAAAAAGAAAAGATTGGAAAAACTGGTCTAGAATTATGTTAGGTAAATATGGTGAGGCTGGACAAACTAGTCCTGTTTCTTATGAGAATAATGTAACTATTTTAACATTAGGCTTTTAATTTTTTCACTTCTTTCATTAAAGAAATATATACTTGTTCACAATTTTTGTCAATTTTCATTTTTTATTCTAATTAATTTTTATTGAATGACTTTTCATCACTTCTGAATATAATCATATTTTTCTCATTTGACTTACTAACCTGATGACACAGATTAATAGAGTACCTAATATTTAGCCAGTTTTTCATTATAGGGAGAAAATTACTATTGGAGTAAAATGTTATTGGATTCTGTTTGCTAATATTTTAATGAATATTTCTGTACCAATATTTATAAGTTTGATTGTGTTTCTACATTATTATGTTTTATGTTATCTTTTACAGGTTAGTATTTATATGAAGCTGGTAGAAATATTTTGGAGATGTTCCTTCCTTCTTTACACTCTGGAAAATGTTTAATTGTTTCCATTGTCTTTTCCTTTAAGGGTTGAGTGTATTTAAATTATTAAATTCTCTGTGCCTCGTAAATGTTGGTAGCCTTGTATTTTTATTTTTTCACAATTCTTATTGTGGTAAATTTTCTTGATAATGATAACATAAACATCTATGCACTCACTGCCCAAATAAAAAAATAGAATATTATGAGGCTATAGAAACTTAATATATGTCCCTCCTGAACTTTATCCAACTCCCTCACTTTAACAATTTGTTCAATTTTGTTTTAATCATTCTTTTGTTTACTTTAGGTTTTTATCATGTATATAAGTATCCTTAACCTAAGTATTGCCCATTTGTTTCTGGTTTTGTACTTTGTATACACGAAATGACACTGAATATATTCTTCTGTGATACGAAGTTATTTACTATAATTTCATCTGTATTGATGTATGCAGGGTTAGTTCATTCATTTTTATGTATACCACATTTGCTAATTTATTTTGCCCTTGATGGATATTTGGGTGATTTCTCACATTTTCACTTCTTTGAATATTCTTGTATTCTTGAATATTCAAATACTTATTTAAATATTATTTGAATATTCTTTGAATATTCTCACAATACATGGTTTAAATAATTTTAATGATATATTTTTATATATATATAGTGTTGTAGTATATATTTATGTAAGTAGGGTGATGTCAACAGTTTTTGTGAAAGTGGTGTACAATTTGCACTTTTTCTGCAGTAAATGAACATTACCTTTGTTCCATAACCTCACCATTTACTATCATGCTGCTTTAAATTTTTTCCTGTGATAGAGTAAGATGGTATCTCATTGTGGTTTTAATTTACATCTCGTTGAGAACGAATGAGGTTAAACCTTTTTGTTTTTTTAACCATCTATTTATTGGCCACTTGGATTTACTCATCTGAGAAGTACCAGTTTTCATGTTTTGCACAGTTTTCCTATTAAGTTTTTAGACTTCTTCTTACAATATTTTTTCTAATATGATTAGAATTAGGATTTTTTAGGTTTCAGTTTTTAGGTTTTAGTTTACATTTTTTATTATATAGAATTCATATTTTCCCTTTTTAATTTATTTTTTCATTGAAAAATATTACTTTTACGTATTTGTGGAGTACATAGTGATGTTGCAATACATACAATGTATAGTGATCACATAAGGGTAATTAGCATACCCATTATCTCAAAGAGTTATCATTTCTTTGGGTTGGGAAAGTTGAATGTCCTCTTTCTAGCTTTTTGAGACTATATTATTGTTAACTATAGTCATCTGATAGTTCTTTAGAACACTGGAACTTATTATTCCCATTAGCTGTAATTTTGTATCCTGTAACAAACCTCTTCCTATTGCTCCCTTCTCTATACCCTTCCCAGCATCTACTATCCTCTGTTATACTTTTTACTTCTGCTAGACCCACTTTCTTAAGCTTCCACATATGAGTGTTTAACATTCTATTCCTGGCTTACTTTATTTAACATAATGTCCTCCAGAATTCTTATTTTTAATGTAGTTGATTGTATCATTTCCATTTTTGTTTGCTCCTTTTCATATTTTAAATCCATTTCTACCCAGAGACCTATATAGGTTTCACACATTTTCCTTTCATATTAATCTATTTAACCCATTTGCATTTGTTTTTTTGAGTAACTTATGAGACTATAATTCATTTCCTAATTTTATGTAAATATGTAATCATTAAAGGACCATTAGTAAGTAATCAATCATTTCTCCACTGATCAGAAATGCTTATATCAACAAGTGAAACTTCCACATATATGAGATTCTGTGTCTGGTCTCTCAATTCTCTTTTGCTGTTTTCTGTCATTCTATTTTATTTGTCTATCGTTGTACTTTTAGCACATTATCTTAATCATTATAGCTTTAAAACTCATCTGGATGTTGAATATTAAAGGTCTTCCACCTTGCTCTTTTGCAGAATGTCTTGGTTGTTCTTGCTCTTCTTTCTTCCTTATAAATTTTACAATGGCTTATTGAACACCCATGGTGGGGGTTGGGGTGCTTTGAAATTTTGATAAGAATCACATCAGCTCCATCAGTCAGTTTGGAGAACTGACACCTTTATGAATTTGATTTTTCTTATTTAGAAAAAAGAGTGCTTATTTAGGTCTTCTTTAGTTACTTTCGTTAAGATTTTATACTTTTCTCTGAAAATTATTTAAATAACTTTAGTGATATTTTCCCTATGTATACTGTATTTTTATACAGTTGTAAACATTTTAAAATTACATTTTCTAATTGTTAATGACATGTGAAATGTGATAAAAAATTTTGCATATTGTTTTCACCGGTAATAATCTTGCCAAAATCTGTTATTTATTCTAGTAAGTTATCTTGCATTTGAATTTTTCACATATACAACACATATTATCTGCAAGTGTCAGCATTGTGTCTCCTCTTCCAATCATTACCTGTTCCTTTTCTCCTTATGGCATTGACTAAGACTTTGAGCAAAATATTGAGTAAAAGAGATGATGGCAGCTATCTTTGTTTTGTTTCTCATCCTACTGAAAATGCTTTGACATTTCAACATAAAATCAGTATTTTCTCTATGTTTTTAATGGACAATGTGTTAGTTTGATAGGGCTGCTATAACAAAATACCACAGACTAGGTTGCATGAATGACAAAAATTTATTTTCTCTTAGTTTTGGAGGTTGGAAGTCAGATCAAGCTGTCAGTAGGGTTGTTTCTAAGGAGGCCTTCCTCTTAGGCTTGCAGACAGCTGCCGCCTTCTTGCTGTGTCCTCATACGATCTTTCTCTGGATGTATACAGCCTTGGTGTTTCCTTTTGTATACAAATTTCTTCTTATGTCTTATTCTGTTTAGTGTTGCTATAACAGGCTATATGAGGCTTGGTAATTTATAAAAAGAGGTATTTTGGTTCATGATTCTCATGGCTGGAAAGTCCAAGATCAAGCAGCCAATATGGTGAGGGGGTGCATGTGGCTTCAACTCATGGTGAGGTGTGTGTGTGCAAAGAGATCACATGGAATAAGATGAAGCAACAGAGCATCTAGGAAGTCAAACAAACTTGCTTTTATAACAACCCACTGCCTGGTAACTAATCATGTCCTGAGAGCAAGAACTCACTTATTCTCACAGGAGAGCATTAATCTATTTGTGAGGGATCCACCTCTATTACTTAAATACCTCCCACTAGGCTCCACCTCCCAACACTGTCACATCAAGAATCAGGTTTCCACACGAGTTTTGGTGGGGACAACGATGTCTAAATCATAGCATCTTATAAGGACACCAGTCAGATAGGATTAGGATCCACCCTAACAGCTTCATTTTAATTTAATTATCTCTTCATCTGCAAATCAGTCATATTGTGAGACACTGGGACTTAGGGCTTCAACATGAATTTTGAAGGGACACAATTCAGCTCCATAACATGGTTTTCTTTATTTTATTCTGATTAATTTTTAAAAAAATTATGCATGCATGTTAAATTTTAGAAATGCTTATTCTGCATCTGTTGAAATGGTCTCTATTTTCTTTTATTTATTGAAATGGTCTATATTTTTCTTCACTTATACCAATCAGTTTCTAATTTGTACACTTTTTTCTTTTCTAATGTGAGCTTTATGTCCATTCCACATGTTTTGATACATAGTATTTGAAATGTATTTTGCAATTAAACATTTTCTAATTCTTATATTGATTTATTTAGACCATTATTTATTTATACATGTTTTATAATTTTAAAAAGTATATTTTTCCTCTTTACAAAAATTATTTTCTAGCCTAATTGTTTTGTGATCATAGAACGCACCAGTTCCAATGGTATACAATTTTTGTTGAGGTTCATTTGTGGTATAAAGCATAGTCACTTACTGTAAATGATTCATGTGTGCATGAAAACAGTGTGCAATATTCAGTTTTATATATGTGTATTTGATCAATCTTATTAACATGTTAATCAAGATTAACATTAACACCAATCTTATTAACATTGGTATTCAAATTGTCTACTTAAGTTTTTAAAATTTGGTTTTCCTACTTTATTATTTATTGAGAAATTTATGTTAAAATCTCCCATTTGGATGGTAGATTTATTAGGTTTTTCTGTGGAGCTGTTAATTTTCACTTTATGTATTTTGAGCTTAGGCCATTAGATAAAATTTACTTTTGACTAGCGAAATAAATAACTAAATAAATAAAATATCTATAACTTCCATATGAATCTTTGGAAGATAAAAATTAAGTAAAATTTTCTTTAGGTACTTTCCATATAAATACATTAATCATTAGATTTTGCCTTTTTAACCTTAGTCAAATTAGAATTTTATTTTCAAACCTGCAACTTCATATATAGTTCAAATAATCAAATATACAATAATATTAAAGACCTCTATGTACAATTACAATATATAAACTTATGAAACAAAAATCATTACTATCCAAATGATAAATTAACAAAACCATCATTGCAATAATTGACATTAACACAATTCTCTATGATAGAAAGTCAAAAAGGACAATAAGGCTTATTTAATTTTTTAAAAAAGAAAAATGCACACATATAATACAAACACAAAATTCTGCTATCCACTGACAAGATCAAATTTTCTAATTGTCAATAAAACATCCATAAAAATGGTTTATGAACTAAAGAACAAAAAACCCAATTAATTTCAAAATCCAGAAAGTATATGGGTATGCCATAATGTGACTTTACAGTCATATGCTAACTGTAGCAAAATATGTGAAAGTACTAAGATTGAATATGTATTTTCTATAAATTATTGTAAAAGGGTTTAGCAGTTGGAATTTAAACAGCATATTTATAAATAATATTTTGTCTAATATGTAATTAAAATTTCAATTACATAGGCCTAAGAAAATGATAGCAGCATCAAAATGAAATAGCTAAACTTTAAAAACAAAGTTAAAATGATTATACATGTTAACCCCAAAGCACAAATAGTGGTGCATTTCAGTTGCTGCTTTTAGGCATTACCTGTGTAATTATAAACATTGCTCTTGCTTTATCTGCTGTATCTTCTCAGTGCTCTCTGTCTTGAGTAGAAGAGAGATGAGACTTGAGATCGTGGAGGCAGTGAGGTGGATGTGACCACAGTAGTTCTCCTGGGAGATCAGGTGAGAAAAGGCAATGAGGGTATTTGAGAACCAGAAAGCAAAGGACCAGAATGCCTCTTCAAAACTCATTTTCTTTCTCACCACCATAACCTGAATCCAACATGTTAGCCTAAATATGTGTGGCCTTAGTTAAAAGTTTGAAAACAACACCATTTTCTTTGTTGCCCTTAATTAGCCACAGGAAGAGTTTCATCTACAGCACCACGTTATCATTTTTTATTTTTAGATTTAAATTTCTTGCTTACAACATCCTCTGTGACGCTTGGACATCAACTGTGTTGGTTTTGTCTGTGTTTACAGAGCTGATAAGGCATGTTCTCTTTGATTTAGCACAGCTGTGTGGCAGTAAGCTCTTGCAGAGCCAAAACAAGAAAATAAACTGTCCATAAAACTTAAAAAATAATCCAGATTGGAGTGACAGGATTTTCTATGTTGTCTGCTGAATGTGAGATCATCGAGTTACAGAGATTATGGGGAAATGTTGCCGTTTGCAAGAATGACTCAGTTGTCTGTATAGCATGAAAGACATAAAATCTGTTGCCTTATGCTTGAAAAAATGAAAACTTCAGCACAACAGAACAGAGAAAAATCTGAAACTGAAAAAGGAATTGGACCTCTGCCATAAAATTAAAAAAATTTATTGAACATATACATATGTTCAGAAAAAATATACCTATGTATCCTAAGTATGAAGTTTGTACAATTTTTACAAAATGAACACACCCAGGCATCCAGCACCCAGATAAGGAAATACCATATTGCCAGCACCCCTGAAACCCGTCTTATGCTTTCTTACAGGCAATTCCCCGTGTTTCTTAAGAGTAATTACTTTCCTGACTTTTAACAGAACAGATTAGTTTTGGCTGTTCTTGGACTTTCTGTAAATTGCACCGTGCCACATACACTTTTTTGTGTATGTTTCTTTTCCCAACCTTTTGTTATGATAATTATTCATATTGTTACGTGTGTTGTATGCCCTCCATTTTCGTTGCTCTATAATATTTCATTATATGAATATATTGCAATTATTAATGGTTGATTACCATTTGTGTAGTTCCTAGTTGGGGGTTATTAAGAATGATGCCTTTATCGACATTCTTATATGTTTCTTCTAATATACATATTAGGCATTTCTGTTCGAAATAGAGCTAGGAATGGATTTTCTGGTCACAGATACGCATTTATTCAGGTTTCATAAATAAGTGGCAAATAATTTTTCAAAATGGTTTTATGAATTAACACTCTAACGGTGTCCGAGAATTCTAGTTGTTTAACATCATTGCAAATACTTGGTGTTCTCAATCATTTTTATTTTAATCATTCTAATATGTACGTGTGTGTAACAGCATTTTTTTGTGATTTTAATTTGCATTTTCTTTATTGCTAATGAAATTCAGCAGCTTTTTAATATGGTTCTTGCTCATGCGCATATTTTATTTCGAGAAATACCTAAATGTTTGCCTGTTTTTCTTTTTTTTTTTTTTTTTGACGGAGTCTCGCTCTGTCGCCCAGGCTGGAGCGCGGTGGCCGGATCTCAGCTCACTGCAAGCTCCGCCTCCCGGGTTCACGCCATTCTCCTGCCTCAGCCTCCCGAGTAGCTGGGACTACAGGCGCCCGCCACGTTGCCGGGCTAGTTTTTTGTACTTTTTAGTAGAGACGGGGTTTCACCGTGTTCGCCAGGATGGTCTCCATCTCCTGACCTCGTGATCCGCCTGTCTCGGCCTCCCAAAGTGCTGGGATTACAGGCTTGAACCACCGCTCCCGGCCTCTTTTTCTTTTTGAATTCTTTACTTTGGACACGCATTATTTAATGTATGCATATGTGGTAAGTGCTTTTCTCATTCCCTCTTTTTTAATCTCTCATTATGGGTTGCCCTTTCAGTTTCTTGTGATCTTTCACATTTTGATCAATTACCTGTATTCAATCTGAGTTTTATCTGAGTGGAGTATGGTGTAATAAAAGATCATCTATTGCATTAGAGTGCCGTCTTTAACATATATCAGATGACTATATATTTTTGGGCCTTCTTATGTAACTCTGATTTTACTTCTATTTGTCAAATTTTCTATCCTTGAGTCAATATCATACTGTTCTAATTACTATGGCTTGTCATGATATCTTTTTCTTTAATATTATTGGATATAGTCAATATTGGATATATTTAGAGTTTTGCATTTCCATTTCCACTTTAGAAGCTGTGAAAATTAGTGCAAAAAAGCTTAATATTTGATTGGGATTGCATTTTCATTTTAAATCAATTTAGGGAATATTTGAAATTTTGTAACACTGAGCCTTTCAATCCATAAATATAGCATATCACTCCATTTTTTTTGGTCTTTAAGTTCTGTCAGTAATATTTCAGTCTTAATGTAGAGATCTTTCAAATCTTTTACTAAATTATATTTGATAGTTTTGGGACTATTTTAAATGGTATCAGTTTTAAAATTTAAAATTTGTTATTGGTGTATAGTAATACACTTTATTTTTTTTACAGTGACTTCTATCCAGCAATTATAATAGATTGTAGAGTTTTTTTTTTTAGCTATTTTAATAGGTTATTATGTCTGTGAATAATAATAATTTATCTCTTATTTTGTAATTTTTATGCTTTTTTTCCTGCGTTATACAATGCTGGCGCTTCCAGCATTTTCAATAGAAGTCATAATGTGAACACATGTTTACCTTGTTCCCAATCTCAGGTAGAAAATTTTCAGTGTTTTACTACTGAGTGTGCTGCTTGCAACAAGCATCCTGATGCTCCATGTTCTCACCAGCAATTAGTACTGTCAGTTAAAAGAGAATTTAGCCATTTTAATAGTATATGCTGATATGCTGTATCACTATTGTGGTTTTAATTTGCATTCCCCTACTGACACTTTATGCTGTTGTGAATTATTTCTTGTGCCTGTTGGCCATCTGTATGTTTTCTTTGGTGAGGTCTCTGTTAATATTTTCTCAGCTCTTTATTGGGTTGTATGTTTTCTCATTGAATTTATAGAGTACTTTATATCTTCTGGATACAAGTGTTTTAAATTAGATGTATGTTTTGAAAATATTTTTCTCTAATCTTCTGTAGGTTGGCTTTTCTTCCCCTAGCAGTGTAATTAAAGCGACAAAAGTTGGTAATTTTGATGAAGTTCAATTAATTGGTTTTTTTCTTTTACTGATTGTGTTTGGTGTCATGTCTAAGAAGTCTTTGCTTAAGGATGCAAAGATTTTGTCCAATGTTTTCCTCTAGATTGTTAGAGTTTTAGCTCTTAAATTTTAAGTCTATTATGTATTTTGGGTTAACCTTTGTGTATGATGCGAAGTATGTGCTGAGTTTCATTTTCCTTTGTTTTCTTTCTTTTTGCATGTGAATGTCCAATTGTTCCAGCATCATTTATTAACAAAATTATCTTTTTTTCTTTTCACTAAATTGCCATTGTAACTTTGTCAAAAATTAGTGGTCTGGGTATGTGTGGATCTATTTTTGGACTTTCTATTTTATGTCATTGATCAATTTCTCTACATGTATGTCTATGCCATGTTGTTTTGATAACTGTTGTATAATTATTCTTGAAATCAGGTATTTGAGTTTTCTTTGTCATATTGTCATATCTTTTTCAAAATGCTTTGCCTACCCTAGATTTTTTTAATTTCCAAATAAATTTTAGAATACATTTTTCAGTTTCTTAAACAAAAATGCAACTGAAATTTTGTTTGGGTACTGAATTCTACATTGAAAATTTTCCTTTTTTAATTACTTTAAAGGTAATTTTCCCTTGTCTTATCACTTGCATTGTTTCTGCATCAGTTCTTAATTGCTGCCATAACAAATTATTGCAAACTCAGGGTTTAAAACAAGAGAAATTCATTATTTCACACTTCTGTGAGTTGTAAGTCTAGTGTGGGTCTCAGTGGGCTAAAATCAGCAGGTTGGTTTACCTTCTGGAGGCTACAGTAGAGAGTGTCCTGCCCAGTTGGGTTGTTTTTAGAATTCAGCTTCTTTGGGAGTAGGATCAATGTTGCTGTTTCATTGCCAGCTGTAAACTGATGGCTGTTCTCTGAACTTCTAGAAGGCACAGCATTCCTTGGTTTGTGGCCTCCTTCCCCCCATCTTCAAAGTCAGCAATGGCGAGTAAAGTCCTTCTTGCTTCACACTCTGATTATAGTCAGCAAAGATTGTCTGCTTTTAAGGACTTGTGGTTATATTGTGCTCACCTGGATAAGCCACTTTTAAGGACTTGTGATTATATTGGGCCCACCTGGATAAGCCAGGCTATGCTCCTCATCACAAGGTTTTAACCTTACTCACATCTGCAAGGTCTCTTATAACTATAAGGTAATATATTAATAGGTTCAGAAAAAAAGGGCATGAAAATCTTTGGAGAATGATGTGGTTTGGATTTGTTTCCCCGCCCAAATCACATGTCCAATTGTAATCCCAATTTTGGAGGAGGGGCTTGGTGGGAGGTGATTGGATCCTGAGGGCAGACTTCCTTCTTGCTGTTCTCCTGACACTGAGTGAGTTCTCGCAAGATCTGGTTGTTTAAAAGCACCTGGCAACTCCCCACTCTCTCTCTTCCTCCTGATTCAGCCGGGTGAGACATGCCTGCTTCCCCTTCACCTTCTGCCATGATTGTAGGTTTCCTGAGGCCTCCTCAGCCGTGCTTTCTGTATAGACTGCTGAATGGTGAGCCAATTTCTTTTCTTTATAAATTACCCAGTCTCAGGTAGCTCTTTATAGCAATGTGAGAAGGGCCTAATACAGAGAGCTATTAGTCTTCTTACCAGTTTCTAACAAGAAATCCACTGCATTCTTACCTTTGTTCTCTTTGTATAATGTGTCTTTTTGTTCTGGCTTTTTTAAAGATTTTTTTTCTTATCACTGGTTTTGATCAATTTAATTATAATATGTTTTGGTGCAGTTTT
>NW_012107530.1:1170064-1204435 GCF_000951045.1 Mandrillus leucophaeus
TAAATTATAAATATTATTAATACATAATATATATAATAATAATACTTGAAGTGGCCATAGAAATTACTGAGGTATTTTTTATATTTTATTTTTCTGTTTCCTTTTGGATTTCTATTGTTATCTCTTGGAATTCATTAATCTTTTTTCTCCTGTAACATCTAATCTGCCATTAAATGTAATGTAACGTATTTTTCATCCCAGTCATCATACTTTTCATCTCTAGTTTCATCTCTGTAAGTCTGAGTTGAATATTTTTATATCTTTCCTGTATTTTCTTTCCTTTTTGAACATCTGGTATTCAGTTATAATAAATGTTTTAATGTTATTGTCTGCTGTTTCCAATATCTTTGTCAGTTCTAGTTCAGGTGTGATTGATTTTTTTCTCCTCATTATGAATGATGTTTTCTTATTTTTTGGCATGCCTCTTAGTCTTAGAATCTCAGAATAGATGCAAGTCATTCTGAATTTTACCTCATCGGTGCTGGAAATTTTTGTATTTCTATAAATATTCTTAAGCTTTGTACTGGAACACAGTTATCTTACTTAGAAACAGTTTGATTCTTTTGTGTCTTGTTTTTATGATTTGTTAGATGGGATAAAGCTGCGTTTAGTCTAGGACTAATTATTCCCTACCACCGCGGCAAGTACCTTCTGAGGACTCTACCCAGTTCTCTGTAAATTATGAGCTTTTCCATTCTGGGTGGTGGCAGACTTTTCTCTGTCTTGGATAGGAACCTGGATCTTGTCATCTGATAGTTCTCTCCCAGCCTCTGGTAGTTTCCTCAGAGGATCTCTGCTGAATAGGTGGCAGGGATTCTCTGAAGATTTCTTAGTTCTTTCTGAGAAGCTCTCTTTCCAGGACCCTATCCTACAAACTCTAGCAGCCTTGGTATCCCAGAACATCAGGTCCACCTCCTCCCCTCAGGGAGCCTGCTGGGCTCACCTGGATTCTCCTCTTCCATGGATGGGAAACTTTCTCAAGGTGGTAAACTGGGGCAATGGTTGGTCTCTACTAGTTTGTTTCTCATCTTTCAAGAATCAGTTTCATGTTGCCTGAAAAGTGTTTTAGAAGCTATTGTTTTATTTATTTTGTCTGTTTATTCTTAATTTTTAGTTGTTTCAGGGATGTGTGTATATCTTATTCCTATTACACCTTTCTCAAAATTGGTATTATACTAAATTTTAAAATTACCATTGTCGACACTTTTCATTTTTAGAGCCCTTTGATCCTTTCTCAGTTAGTGTATCTACACAGTCATCAATCTATGCATCTTTATGGAATGGAATAAAGCTTTATGTTTTAAATGTAATGTATGTGCAACATGGAGATGAGATTGACTTGCCAATCATATAAAGTAGTTAGACTGTCACAGGTTGGAATTTATCAAAGATGGATGGAGAGTTAATGATCTTTCAGGAATTTTAATGAAGATAGTCCACTGAAGGGACTATTTCTATTGGAGAGGTAATATCGCTTTCAGCATCATGATAATAGGACACATTATTGTCTTTGTTAAAATATCTCACACCCTGGCTAGCATGAAATCTTCTTATCAATAAATACGTTGACGTTTTAGAGGACATGATACAGGGAAATATGCTCTGCATTCTGATCTAAATACCATACAAAGGAAAAAACCCCAATTCTTTAAATATTCTAGAAACATGAGAATATCTTTTCTCCCAATCTTTAGTTTCCACATTATACTGTCTCTCAATTTATACTGATTCTTAAATCCAAATAGTGCTTTTCGTCACTCTCCTGCTCCATAAGTAATTAACAAGATTACTGACACGGACTCCTAATGGTTCATTACTTTGACTATATTCTTAATGTGCTTCTTTATGAATGCTCTTAAAATGCAAACTTCAACACATGACTCTTGTTTAACCTTTGATGGGCTTCTTGTTTGAAAATGTTGGTGTGAAGTTGGTACTTTCTCTTTCTGGATTTTGTAGTTTTAAAAACTGAGACCACAAGACCTGGAAAGACAGCCTTAATATTTAGTGAAACTAAGATACATCGGAAAACTCACACCACAAATAGACAAAACAATTACAGTACAATATAAAAGAGATGAAAAGACAGCACTCAGAAAAAGCCAAATGAAAGCACTTCCCTCAGTATCTGTCATGACTCCGAGTAAAACACTAACAGTTCTTGCTTGGAATGGGAGGTCCTGGGTGCAGGACCTGGCAGCAAGAGCTTCCTGGAATTCCAACGATACAGAGTGTGAAATAATAGAGAATTTATGTAGAAAACAGTCTGTTAATAAGGCAGTTTTGAAAAGAGACACTCACAATGTGAGTAGGAAATAGGGGCCATCTTGGTTGTTGGGAAGATGTGAAGGCTGAAAATATATTATAACATGTATAAAACTCTGTCTCACGAGAATACCTGAAAGTCTTTTCAGTGAACTGCCTGCTTCCAGCTGATCCAGGAAGAATGAATCTTATTCAAATGTGAGCAATAAACAAAAAGGATCAAAAACAGGTGTTTCACAAAATATAGCCAATGCAATGAACAACAATGACAACAGCAGATGATTGAAGGAATCAGGAAAAAATTGCAAATGGAAATATTTACATCACAATGGAGAAGGTCAAATTGTCACTAACATGTCATCTCCATGTTGCACATACATTATATTTAAAACATAATCTCCATGGGTTAAAAAAACATTAATGAAGTGATTGCTCAAAAACAAAAGGCTCAGGACAAAAGATATGAAGAACAGAGGCTGAGTGAACAGGAAAAGATAAAATGTAAGTTAAATAGATCTGAGAAAATAATAAATAAGAAAGAGACAGAGAATTTAATTTAAAAATGACCAAAGGATCTGAAAAGGCACTTTAAAAAACAGGACATCCAAATGACTAATATTCATATTTTAAAAGGTCTACCTCAGGAGTAGTCTGGAAAAAAAATTTAAAACAACTTGAATGACTAAAATGAGAAAAAACTTCACAATACCAAGTCTTGTTGAGGATATATAGAATGAGGTGGATTTCCATATAGTACAGATAGGAATGCAAATTGGTAGCCTTCTTTATTATATAATAAAATTGAAAATATGTGTATTCTCATAGTCAATAATGTTATTTATCAGTATTTTTAGTTTTCCTTTTTTGGGACACTTGATGGAATTCTTGTTTCTACCCCCTTTAACTTAGGTATGACCATGTAATTTGCTGGGTCCAGTGAAATGTGAGCAAAAGCAAAATATATCACTCATTTCTGCATGGATACCTTTAGGTCCAGTGCATGATTTGCCATCTTCTATTTTCCCCAGCACAGCTGCCAGTTATTTTTCAGATGATGGAAATTCTAGCAGCCTAACTCACTGAGTGAGCTCCCTGATTCCCCCAATGGACCCAAGGTAGACATAGGGAGACGCAGAATATGTGAGAAATAAATATTTGCCGTTTTGAACCATTGAGATTTGGGAGCTGTTTGTTACTGTGGTGTAGCCTGATTCATCCCTGACTGACTCACAGATTTTAATCCCCTCCTAGTTATATGCCCTGAAATATCAAACTTTTTTGTGTCATGTATCTTTGGCAGTCATGCGAAGCCAAAGAATCTCTTCTCATAAGAACTTAAGCTTTTAAAAAATACGTAAAATACATACAATTAGTGAGGAGAAACAACTCCATCAGAATGTGGCTATCAAATATTAAAACAATAAATTTGTGCTATAGTAAAAATTATTCATTTTTATCGACATATTAAATAACAGCAGCAAGTAGTGGGTCTAATAACTATCATAATTTCAAAATAGTAATAAGCACAAATGATATTTCTAGATATTTACAGCTATAATGAGATATAAAATATTTGCTGTTTTTATCAGTGACAAAAAATACAAAGCTACTTATGACAAGGTTACAGGCACAGGTATTGTGTTTCTCTCTTGTCTGCATTTGTAAAGAAAAGAAATGCTGCATTTCAGTTAGAAGGTAATGAAAAGAAAGATTTAGGTGTTTTTTTTTTTTCCCCCCATTCACATTCATGGACTCTGGGAATTCTTTCCATGGATCCAGGGGTTAAGGACCTTTGCCTGGAGAAAGATGTGCATGTATACATCGGGGTACACTTCACAACATTGTTTGTAATAGTAAAATATTGGAAAGATAATCATATTAAAAGAAAAAGTGAATAAGCAACAGTGCATTAATACAATGGGAAATTATTTGGCAGCAAAATGAACAGTCTTCAGTTTTATGCAGCTACACAAAATTATCTAAGCATACACAGTATGTAATTCCATCTACATAAAATTCAAAAAATAGGCAAAGTGAAATTATAATGTCTAGGTTGCCTACATAGGTGCTAAAATTATAAAGAAAAGCAAAGAGTGACCATTACAAAAGTCAGTATGTTTAGCTCTAAGGGAGAGGAATAATGTTAAAATTGGAAAGGATCGTATGTAGGGGCTCTGGGTTACTGCAAATGCTCTATCTGAGGACTTGAGCAGTGGTTATGTAAGTTTTAAGTACATAATAATTCATTAAGTATGTTTATATTCCATGCCCCTTTCACCTTTATGTATGAGTGTTATATTTTAGAATTAAATGTTTTTTAAATGAAAAATTGCATTAAAGCATAGAAATATGGCAAAGCTAACACATAAGTGCAAGATTTGATTCTTTTGGAAAAATAATAAAGTTGAGAACCATTAGCTAATTAACTTTGAGATAAAAATAAGAGAAAATGTATAAATACTTTGAATTAGGAATAATAATGGGGAAATCAACACAAATATAGGAAAATTAAATTAAAAGACTCAATGGAGACTATTTATTCAGATTTATATAATACATTTGAGCACCTGAAGGAAAGAAGTGATTGTTTAGGGGAATTACTGAAGCTAACCCCTGTAGGGGCAGAAAATCTGAACAAGTTCATTAGTATAGACAGAGAAAGCTGTCAAAGATTACCTTCCTATAAAGGTATGGATTGTTTCAGATTTTTAAGGAAAAAAAAATTCCAATGGTATTTAAGTTATTTAAATATCATGGTATAAAAAATTAAGGAAAGTTTCCAAATTATTTTTATAAAGCAGATATACATTGTTTAAAAAGTCCACTGAAGATGGCCTAATAGAATAAAAACTACAGACCAAACTCAGTTATAAATATCAATGCAAATGTCTTAAAGTACAGCATATGTATTCCAGTGTGCTTGCCTTGCTTGATGCTTCAGGAGATGCAGTGATTGACAAGTTGCTGTGCCTGCCCTCATGTAGCTAAAATTAGAAAAAGGGATCAAACTAGAACCATGACTTTGCTATGTAGTAGAGTAACATAAGGACTGTCACAGATGACCCATGTATTGCTGTGGGGGCTCAAAGGAAGGCACTTTGATACATTTGGTCTGGGTATACGAAGAACAACCGGGAAGAACTGCTCTTTGAGTTATGTGGTGAAGAATCACAGCTAAGAGCCTCAGCTCTGGCCTTGTTCTAACTAAGTCCAAATCCCATCTCTCGTACTCAATTCATAAGTTGTTTAATTATTCATCCTTATGTTCAGGCTCATCTTTAGACTCTGGGTGTCCTGAAAAGCATAGGGACATAGTAGGTTGCTCTTGTAGGTACTGATTGCTTTCCTTGTATAAAACAAGCAGATCTCAAATATGGCCACAATTATTTGCAGCTTCTTCTATTAACAGGCAGAGTCTATTTTCCTGTCCCTTGAAGCTAGGCTGGACTTGTGATTTGCTTTGACTAACAGAATATTGTTAAAATAGTGGGGTGCCTGTTCCATGCTCAGTCCTCAAGGAATCTTGCAGTTTCCACTTGCTGTTCTTAGAGCCAAGTGAACAGGCCTGGATCATCTGGTTGGAGGATGAGGGACTGTACAGGGAAAGAATCTAGTCATCCTAATCATCTCAGCCAAACCCCAGACTTGTGAGCCAATCAAGCCAAGCCTAGCTTATACCAAAAATTTCTTACAAACTTCTGCCCTTAGTAGACTGCATTTAGAAATTATTCGATATTCTTCAAAGTGTTTAGCTGTTTGTAAGGCATGAAGTTGATGAATTTAGGTGAGCATATCTAAGCCTGTAATGCACGTGAAAGCTATTCAAGCATAAGTTAGAACTCTAGTTACTACACTGATGAATAGAACAGTTTAGAACAGACATTTGGCTTTTAGGGTTTTAGCTCCTGTACCACTAAATGAAGGAACAGAGTTGGGTCTCCAGGGTCCCACTGAGTCTGATGTGCTCTAATTTGAGCACTTCCTGTTATGTTGACTTACTTCCCTGGTCCGCTGGGTACTTAGAGTCAGTAGCAATTCTTTTTACAACAGAAAATATAATTTCTATCTTTAAATTTGTATTATTTTATTTAGTTTTAATTATGCTGGCTATTAATATACCAGGAACTCACATTCAGTGCACAAAATAGAGTATCCAGATGTGAATAAAGGATTTGTATTCCCATTAGTTAGATATAAACAATGCTGAGAGTGTTAACAGTTCATCTTTAATTCTAATCTTACTGTACTCAAAAATAGGATTATAATTTAATGTGCATATTGTCCTGCCAATTGATATTTCTGTGTCAAAATATATATTTATAGGCTTCTATGTTGAATAGCACAGTGCAGTATTCTATAGATGCCCATAATTTATTGAACTGCCCATCGACAATTATACATCTGAGTACTGACAATTTTTACACTTATCAATATGTTGTGATAGAACTAAATTCCCTAAATTTGGGAAGTGAATGTTTGCAAAGCAGAGTAGCAAGCAGAACTTTAGTGTGGACATTATACAAATGATAAACAATAGCTCTATATTTTTATAGACTTCATTTTGGATTCATGTGTTAGCCACAGTTTCCGAAATTCATGTCTGAAGTGGGACATCGAAAAATTCTAAAGAAAATGAAAGTGTCTAGATCCCCTACTGAATCTAAGTAAAGTCAGGGTATCTGGGGCAATCTTTAGATGCACAGCTAGCAAAAGTTTGCAAAGATAGCATTTGTCTGGTATATTTGTTTATTGACCTAATTAGAAAAGTGCAAGAGAATAAGCTACTTTTAAAACCTTGTTCCTACTAGCTATAGGTGATAAGAGGTCCCCAAACTCTAAAACACATTCTGAGATCAATAAAATAAGCATCTAGAAAAATAACCTCTTATTTAATTTCCAGACAGGCAGCAGAATTTCATTTTAGCCACAAAGCAAGATTTAGAAGTTCATAAGAAATGATGTAAGCAGGAGCTATCCTGGAGAAGAAACTACAAAATCTGAACAAGCAAAGACTAGATAATAAACATGTATTGTATGCTTGCTTCCTAGATTGTTACAAACACCCCCCTCCATACCCTGCAGATCTTTTTCCCTCTTCTACTAATTTTTCTTGACTCGCCCCAAATTTTGTCCATCTTACACATATCAGATCAGATAAAGTTTTAATACCTTGAATCAGGTCTAACTTAAAACATACATACTCTTTTCTTGTCTGTCTTTCTCACTAGAGTGTGAAGTGAGGCCATGTGTTATTTTTCTTTGCATCTGGTACACAGGAATAATAATAATTGTTCCTGTTTGTTATGTATCGTGCCTTGTGCTAAACAATTTACATAAATGGCAAGCTAATTGGTTAGAGTCTTTTTCTCCCCAATTTCACTTCGTTTCTTGGTTATCAGTGGTTAATCAGCATTTGTGTTCCTTTGCCTCAGAAATCTTTGCAGGGCAGAAAGTAGATGTTGCAGATATCATTAGCTCTTCCTAATGATTAAGACCAGGAAGCACGTACTTGTTGGCTAGGATGGTGAGATAGAAGAGTGAAGTGACTGTGAGGTGAGAGAAAGGAAGAGAGACAGCTATAAGCCATCTTCCCAGCCTGCCAATATTGAAGATAAGTTAGAGGTCTGGGCTTCTGGAATGTAATATGCCTAGTTTTAAAACCAGGAAAATCTGTATCAAACTTGCATGAGTTAGTCACCATAGATGGAATGATGAAGCTGTCAAGGAAGGCAAGACCTTTAATGGGAGAGTCTGTGATGTTCATCTGCAGGGAGGGGTGATTCCAGATATAGGTGCTTTTAAACTTGCTAAAGATTCTCTTGCCCCAGGTGAAACTCAGAAATAACAGACCTGCTGTATCTGAAGACACAATTAAGTCTATGACAACAGGCATTTCAGTAGAAACCAGTGTAGAAGATTAGAGTATTCTTGGATGTCTTGGTGTCACCACTATTTATTGATCTGTGCCAGGTATTGTGTGATGAACTGGGAATACAGTTGGCTAACTAGTATTGTGGGGATAGAGGATAGCTAACAAGTCACTGCCCTTGAAAAACTGAGGAGGACAAAATAAAATGTACCTTTTTGTTATTTTTAAAGACAGGGTCTCATTCTGTTACCCAGGCTGGAGTGCAGTGTCATGATCAGGGTTCCTGGCCTCCTAGGCTCAAGTGATCCTTCCCATTTAGCGTCCTGAGTAGCTGGGATTACAGGCATGGGTCACCACACCCAGCCAACTAAATGCACTTTTGTTCCAAAAGAGGGATGTACTGGGGAATATTCAATGGGAGACAGACGTATTGGATACCATCCTGGATATGATGATACCAGTAGGTAGATGGTCAGTCACTACATCTTTGAGTTTATGTGTAAGAAAACAAAGGAAGGTGGGGCACATGTAATACTTCCTCAAGGAGCTTGCAACTTAATGGGAATTAGATTACACATACACATCAACAACTCAGGGCAATTCCAAGGTAATAGATGCGGCGCAAATTGATGTAACAAGAGAAGAACTGAAGTCCTCAGTGTCCCAGACAGAACCATTGTAACAATGTAGAATGAGTATGTCTCCGTGGAGGAAAGTTTTGAATCCTGAGGGTATACATGTATAGAGAGAGACTGGAAAATAAAGTGAAAGTAGAGTAGACTTTGAAACTTTCAGAGTGAAAGTAAACTGAATGGACAGCTTTCACGTGGTAGAGCTGCTTCCTTTTTCTGGAGGTGTGCTGGAACAGAAGAGACAATATCTGGAGAAAGGGGTGTAGGGGGATGAGACTGAGAGTGACTTGACTATTTCATGTCAATAGAACGATCTGGCTGCCATGCTGAGAGCTTTTCAAATTTTTTTCCAGACTTCAAGTAACATCTTCACCCTCACTCACCAGCCTTGTTTCCTTTAAACTTTGCCCTTAAGAAGGTAGCTCCAGGTCTTAATTCCTTTCTTCAATCAGAACCAGTGTTCTTTGTCTTGTTTTAGATTTTCATGAGTTTTACGGAGGTCCCAGGTAAGATGTTTGAAATCTGCTAAAACGTTTGAAATTTGCCACACTGGACAATGACTATGTAGTCCTTGGGGATGGAAAGAGTTTTTGGTCACCATCTGTGCTCAACACAGAGCTTGTCCAAGGGAGAGGTGCAATAGCCATCCTAGGAGTTAATTGGGCAGGTCTAAGCACACTGAAGGCTGCCAGAAGTCAGGCAAATAGACAGAAGGTTTGCACAATCATTTTAAAAGCACTGGTCGGCCAGGCACCGTGGTTCACCCCTGTAATCCCAGCACTTTGGGAGGCTGAGGCAGGCAGATCATGAGGTCTGGAGATCGAGACCATCCTAACACGGTAAAACCCCATCTCTACTAAAGATGCAACAAATTGGCCAGGCTTGGTGGCACGTGCTTGTAGTCTCAGCTACTCAGGCAGCTGAGGCAGGAGAATTGCTTGAACCCAGGAAGTGGAGGTTGCAGTGAGCTGAGATCGCAGCACTGCACTCCAGCCTGGGTGACAGAGTGAGACTCTGTCTCAGAGAAAAAAAAAAAAAGCACTGGTTATGCTTTTCAAAATGTTTAATAAAGTATAGTCATACTGTCCTCTGTCAGACAGAAAGAACCCTTCATAGATGAGGCTGCCAGTTAAATGCATTTTTTCCTCACGAATTATCAGCAGGAATGGGCTTCCTGCAGGGTAGCTCTCAGGATCTGAGAGGGACTAACAGTTACGTCAGGAGAGCTCTTCCCCTAATAATAAACTACCATAATTGTGTTATATTTGTACTAGGAAAATATGCTGAGACTCACTGAATCATAGAAAAACTTCCTAAAAATCTTGGAACTGCAGCCTTTTCTTCTCCCTCCCCAAATTCTCTCTGAAACCCAAACAAATCAACCATGCATATGTATAATCGTTTGGGGATGTAAAAGTTAAAATACATAAGCAAACATCCACCAGTGGTGCACTCACGTGACTGCCCTGGGCAGAGTGAATGGCGCCCTTCTCCGAGTTCTCACTGCTTTGTGTTCATGCCTCTTTGATGCCCTTCTCACATTGTAGGTGGTTGATTGATTAGTTCTATCTTCCACATTGACTTGTTGGTTCCTGTAGAGCAAAGAAAGGGTAAAAATATTTAATAATTATCTGTGGTGATAAGCAGTTCCCTATGTTGTCTAATTTAATTTCTTGCATTCAAGTGCCCTAAGAAGTAAGCATTATCTCTGATCATTCTCCAGTTCAAAGCTGATAAGAAGCTTTAGCAAGGCAAACAGTAGCACAGAGACAGACCCCCTGCCTATTTCACTGCAAGACCCCATCTCCTTTCATACTCCCAAGGTCCTGTTTTACTTCCTTTTATTCTCAATGCCCAGTTCAGTTCTTGTTAAGGTTCATTGGGGGTTGGCAGGGAGCTTAAATGCTTTGTTTCTGAATGTCTGTGAGGAGTAGGTGAATAGTGACAAAGTCAGCATTGAAGTGGAGATTTCTTAGTGGAGAAAGGTAGAGATGCTGCCAAGGAGAAAAGGAGATGGAGTGGACTAGGGCATCATGGAAGGAGAAGCCAGTGTCTTCAATTTTGAAAACTTTTGAGTTTGGGAACCTCAATCTGAGTGGTTGTGTGATTTTCTGTAACAGCACTCCACAGCCCATTGGCAGGTGTCCATGTGGAGACAAGGGTTGTAGACTTAAGGCTTGAGGGAGTTGGGGGCACTGTAAGATGGTGGTGGAAGTGGTGGTACCACTTGACGGGGACATAAGTGAAAGCAGAAAGGGCTTAAGAGAAAGGGAGAACATTAAGAGTTTTAAAAATGATTGGCAAATTGAATTCAAGGAACTCCTAAAACCTTAGGAACTGAGTGATGGAGTTAGAAGACTGAGGCATCGTATTTAAAGATTTTAAGATTGAGTTGAGGTGATGAAGAGGTTCAAACTGTGGTCAAAGGAGTGTGTGACTGAAGAGGGATGGAGAGAGGAGATGGAAGGGAGGTCATTGAAATTGAGGCTTCAAGGAACTGAAGAGTCAGGCTTCTGCATGTGTTATCTAGGTGAACAACAAAGTCACTCATAATGATGTCAGGACATGCATAGAGAGAGGAGCCTCTAAACCAGGTGACAAACTCTTCACTGGATGAACATGCTGACCATTTGTTTGTTCAGAAACAGGAGAGATGGAGGTAAGTTGCTGAGTAACTGAAAACAAGGTTTTATGTAAAAATGGCATTGGAATGTAAGATGTGACTGATCATACTTCCTCGACTTTAGGATGAAGAAGTATGAGAGAAATAGACAATATTCTCTTAAGAGTGATAAGCAGATACATGACTTGAGGTAAGAGATGATGAGGGTTTGAATTAATGGGGTGAAAGTGAGGAGGAAGAGGCAAAGCAAGACTGAGAGAGAGCATGAAGGGAGGTTTTGTGTCTGATAGAATGTGAGGGGAGGTAAAGAGGGTGTCAGCATTAACTGGGAAGAGAATATTGCTGTTTCCTGAGATCAGGAACACTGGAGCAGAAACAGGTTGGAATCAATGTGTCCTTTGGGGTTTGGTCAGGAAAAGAGAGTCACTAAAAACATTGCGGGAAAAAAGCACTTCATAGAGGAATTAGGGCTTGCTCAAATCTGGCAGAAGTAAGCAAAGGTCTAGATGCAGGGCTGGCAAGATGAGAGAGGGAGGCACCAAGTCAGCTGGAAGTACTAGTGCACATGGACCAGAGTTTGGTAGAAATTTTAAGAAACTGTGGGAGTGGGGTCATAAAGGGAGAGTTTCTGGAAAAGTCTGTGGAAGACCTGCCTTTATGGAAATAGCTTACCCCTGTGGAGGCATTGCCTCTGTGGGCCTGAAGTCCAGGACCGAACAATGAGGTTAGGGCTACTGCTGGTCTGTAGGGGCAGCATTAGGAAGATGAACTGGACACAGAGCAGGAGTAGAGTACTGATACACTGCAGACCACCAGGTCCCTCTTGGCATCTCTTCATCTCCATGTCTTACCTTCTAAGTGTGGTACCCTCAGCTATGAACAATTAGTTATACATATCTGGAGCTTAGGAAAGAAATCTGCTGTTGTAAAACAGATGGCATCATGGGTCAGCAGACAAACCATGAAAGAAAGGGAAAGCAGGGTGCGGTGGCTCAGGCCTGTAATCCCAGCACTTTGGGAGGCTAAGGCAGAGAGATCACGAGGTCAGGAGATCAAGACCATCCTGGTTAACATAGTGAAACCCATCTCTACTAAAAAAAATACAAAAAAATTAGCCGGGCGTAGTGGCAGGTGCCTGTGGTCCCAGCTACTCGGGAGGCTGAGGCAGGAGAATGCCGTGAACCCAGGAGGCGGAGCTTGCAGTGAGCCGAGATCGCCTCACTGCACTCCAGCCTGGGCGACAGGGTGACATTCTATCTCAAAAAAAAAAAAAAAAAAAAAAAAAGTAAAGCTGAGGACAAGACAGAAGAGACAGTTTAGAGAAATCAAAAGAACCATCTTGATACTGCATAGCAGAAACCAATGAGAGAGCTTCAGGGAGGAGCCTGCCTTCAGCAGAGCCAGGCTCAGAGATGTTAGTGAGACAAGAGTTATGCGGACGTGAAAGGAAAGAATCAGCCAACCAACGCTTGTGCCTGGGAGTAACTGAATACCTAGTTCTGGGTTCATGTTCCCAGCAGACCCCTTCCAGAATTCCAATGCAGCATAATCTTGCTAAGAAAAGGCAGCAATATGGTACTTTGGGTGTAGACCAACTGAATTCACTATAAATCTCTGTTTCTGATGAAAAAGCGTTTGAAAACATGGCCTGATCTTGTGTTTTCTAGTAAAAGAAAGTTTATTGCTGTTTGCTTTGCTGAAAATCCATGTTAAAATCTCTGAACCACATTTCTGAGTTTAGTAAATACATACACACTCACATATAAATGTAGAGAATATGATTTCTTAATATCCATAACATTCCTCTGCTTCACTACGCTATTAAGATTATTTAGTTATAAAATAAGAAAAGATGAAGTATCTGTTGGAATGGTTTTCACATAGACTTTGAAAATCTCCATTTCCTGGCCAAGATAGCCAATTAGAAGCACCTGTGGTCTGTGGCACTTATAAAGAGGAATGAAAAGGGTGAGTGAACACAGCACCTTCAACTGAAATGTCTAGGTAGTTGCACTGGGACTGATCAGGGAAACAAGTTGACCCACAGAGAATGAAGAAAAGCAAGGCAGGTTGATGGCCCATCTGGGAGCAACACAGAGACAAGGGAACCCCCAGTTCCAGTCAAGGTAAGCAGTGAGTGAATTTGCAACCCTGGGAAACCACGTTTCTCCCACAGATCTCTGCAACCTGGGGACCAGGAGATCTGCTAGTGAGCCCATGCCACCGGGGTCTTGGACCCAATACACAGAGCTGTGTGGAGTTTCGGCAGAGCAGCTGCTCAGGCATGCACAGAGAACAGGGAGCTTGACATTATCTGGCCCTGCAATCCCCAACAAAGTGTATGCAGCTCAGGCAAGGAGGGAGTTCCACACATACCCTTAGGAAGGAGGCTGAATCCAGGGAGCTGAGCAGCCTTGGTCTTCAGACCCCACTTCTACGGCACCACACAAGATAAGACCCGCTAGCTTGGAATTCCAGCCAGCCACTGCCAACAGGGTGGAGCCTGCCTGAGACGGGCCAGAGTCCCTGGGGAGGAGCAGGTCACCATCTCTACTCTTTGATCAATTCAGACATTCAAGCCCGTAGGCTTTGGAGAGTCCAAACGGTCTAGATGAGGAATGGTCCCTGCAGCATAGCACAGCTGCTTTGTCAGAATGTGTCCAGACTGCTTCTTTAAGCAGGACCCAGATTCATTCCTCCTCACTAGGGAGGTCTCCCAGTCGGGACCTGCAGCCACACCCACCTGCACCTATTCTAGCTCTGATCTCTCCATGGGACAAGGGCAGAGTGCCTGGGGGAGGTGAAGACCACCACCTTGGTTGTTTGAGTAATTCAGCAATTCCAGCCTGCGGGCTTTGGAGAGTCCAAGCCAACAAGGGCAGAGATGGTTCATCGGTACGACGTGGCTGTTTTGTCAAAGGCGTGGCCAGACTGCTGCTTTAAGTGGGACCCAAATCCACTGCTCCTCATGAGGAGGTCCCTCCAGTTAGAACCTCCAGCCACCCCTGCCTATGTTCTATGGCCAAGAGAATTCTAATTTCTCTTTTGGACAGAGTGCCTGTGAGGTGGGGCAGGTTGCCATGTTGACTGTCTGGGCATCTCAGCCGGTCCAGCCTGTGGGCTTTAGAGAGTTCAAACTAATCGGGAGCTGAATAGATTGCCAACACAACACAGCTGCTCTACCAAAAAGCAGCTTCATGAGAAGCTCATGGAGATATTCCATGAGAAGCTCATCCCCAAGGCAAATAATCATCAAATTCTCCAAGGCAGAAATGTAAGAAAAGCAAGACTAATAGCTAGGTTATTAAAGAATAAAAGAGAAGATTCAAATGAACACAATTAGAAATAAGGGGGATATTATCACTGACCCCACAGAAATACAAAAAACCCTCAGAGAATACTAGAAACTCTTCGCTGCATGTAAACTAGAAAATCTAGAAGAAATGGATAAATTCCTGGACACATTTACAATCTCAAGACAGCACCAGGAAGAAATTGAATCCCTGAATAGACCAGTAATGACTTCTGAACTTGAGGCAGTAATACATAGTCTACCAACCCAAAAAAGTCCAGGACCAGGCGAATTCACAGCTGAATTCTATCAGAAGTACAAAGAAGAACTGGTACAATTCCTACTGAAACTATTCTAAAAAATGGAAAAGGAGGGACTTCTCCCTAATTCATACTATGACGCCGGCATCATCCTGATACCAAAACCTGGCAGAGATACAACCACAAAAGAAAACTTCAGGTCAATATTATTGATGAATATTGATGCAAAAAATCCTCAACAAAATACCAGCAAACCAAATCCAACAGCATATCAAAAAGCTTATTCACCATGATCAAGTAGGCTAAATCCCTAGGATGCAAGCCTGGCTCAACATACTCAAATCAGTAAATGTGATTTATCACATTAAGAGAACTAAAGACAAAACCCACATGAATGTCTCAATAAATGCAGTAAAGGCCATTGAGAAATCCCAACATTCCCTCATGTTAAAAACTGTCAATAAACTAGGTATTGAAGGAACATACCTGAAAATAATAACAGCCATGTATGACAAACCCACAGCCAATATCATACTGAATGGGCAAAAGCTGGGAGCGTTTCCCTTGAAAACTAGCAAAAGACAAGGTTATCCTGTCTAACCACTCCTATTCAATATAGTATTGAACGTTCTGGCTAGGGCAATCAGGCAAGAGAAAGAACTAATGGGTATTCAAATAGGAAGAGAGGAAGTCAAACTGTATCTGTTTGCAGATGATGTGATCCTATATCTAGAAAACTCCATCATCTTAGCCCAAAACTTTCTTAAGCTAATAAGCAACTTCAGCAAAGTCTCAGGATACAAAATCAATGTGCAAAAATTGCTAGCATTCCTATACACCAACAACAGGCAAGCCAAGAACCAAATCAGAACCACAATCCCATTCACAATTGCCACAAAAAGAATAAAATACCTGGAAATACAACTAACAAGGGAAATGAAAGACCTCTTCAAGTAGAACTGTGAATAACTGCTCAAAGAAATCAGAGATGAAACAAACAAATGGAAAAACATTTCATGCTGATGGATAGGAAGAATCAATATTGTGAAAATGGCCATACTGCCCAGAGCAATTTGTAGATTCAATGCTATTTCCATTAAACTACCATTGACATTCTTCACAGAATTAGTAAAAAACTACTTTAAAATTCATATGGAACCAAAAAAGAGCCTGAATAGCCAAGGCAATCTTAAGCAAAAAGAACAAAGCTGAAGAAGGCATCACGTTATCCTACTTCAAACTGTACTACAGGGCTGCAGGAACCAAAACAGCGTGATAGTGGTATAAGAATACACACATAGACCAATGGAACAGAATAGAGAATCCGGAAATAAGATTGCACACCTTCAACCATCTGGTCTTTGACAATCCTGACAGAAACAAGCAGTGCAGAAAGGACTCCCTATTTAATAAATGGGAGAACTGGCTGGACATATGCAGAAAATTGAAACTAGACCCCTTCCTTACACCATATACAAAAATCAACTCATGGTGTATTAAAGACTTAAGTGTAAAACCTAAAACTACAAAAACCCTAGAAGAAAACCTAGGCAATACCATTCAGGATGTAAGTACAGGCAAAGATTTCATGATGGAAATGCCAAAAACAATTGCAACAAAAGCAAAAATTGACAAATGGGATCTAAATAAACTGAAGAGCTCCTGCACAGCAAAAGAAACAACAGAGTAAAAAGACAACCTACAGAACGGGAGGAAATTTTTGCAATCTATCTATCTGACAGAGGCCTAATATCTGGCATTTATAAGGAACTTAAACAAATTTAGAAGAAAAAAAAACTCATTAAAAAGTGGGTAAAGCACATGAACAGACACCTCTCAAAATCAGACATACATGCAGCCAACAAACATATGAAAAAAAGCTCAACATCAGTAATTATTAGAGGAATGCAAATCAAAACCACAGTGAGATAACATCTCACACCAATCAGAATGACTATTATTAAAAAGTCTAAAAAACAACAGATTCTGGTGAGATTGTGGAGAAAAAGGAACACTTTTACAATGTTGGTGGAAGTGTAAATTAGTTCAAACATTGTGGAAGACAGTGTGGCAATTCCTCAAAGACCTAGAGGCAGAAATACCATTTGATCTAGCAATCCCATTACTGGGTATATACCCAAAGGAATATAAATCATTCTATTGTAAAGATACATGCATGCATATGTTCATTGCAGCACTATTCACAATAGCAAAGACATAGAATCAACTTACATGCCCATCAATGATAGACTGGATCAAGAAAATGTGGTACATATACACCATGGAATATTATGCAGCCATGAGAAGGAATGAGATCATGTTCATTGAAGGGACAGGGATGGAGCTAGAGGCCCTGATCCTTAGCAAATTAACCCAGGAACAGAAAACCAAATATAGCTTGTTCTCTCTTGTAAGTGGGAGCTGAATGATGAGAATACATGGACACATGGTGGGGGAACAACACACATTGGGGCCTGGTGGAGGGTTGATGGTGGGAGGAGGAAGAGCATCAGGAAGAATAGCTAATGGATGCTGGGCTTAATACCTGGGAGATGGGAAGATCTGTGCAGCAAACCACCATGGCACACGTTTACCTATGTAACAAACCTGCATATCCTGCACGTATACCTGTGAACTTAAAATAAAAGTTGGAAATAAAAAAAAGAAAATCTCATTTTGAGTATACTGTGATTTAAAATGTGTTCAATTGTGTAAGTAATTCCACAAGTTATGTTTTTTCTTGCTTGATTGTAAGTTGAACTTCTGTGTTCTTTCATATAGATATATATATTTTATCAAATACAGGCTCTGCAATTTAGTTTTTTTAGTTGTTTAAAAATTTTATAAATAAAAAGAAAGTGTTTAGCTTCTGGTGCTACAAACTGCTTTTCTGAGCTTTATGTAAAGAAATGACAGAGATTTGTGCCTAATTCTGTGCAATAAGATTTCTTAATCTGTCACCTAGGCTGGAGTGCAGAGTGCAGTGGCTCTATCTCGGCTCACTGCAACGTCCGCTTCCCAGGCTCAAGTGATTCTCCTGCCTCAGCCTCTTGAGTAGCTTGATTACAGGCGTGCGCCACTGCACCTAGCTAATTTTTGTATTTTTACTAGAGATGGGATTTCACCATATTGGCCAGGCTAGTCTTGAACTCCTGACCTTGTGATCTGCCGGCCTCGGCCTCTCAAAGTGCTGGGATTACAGGCGTGAGCCACCTTGCCCAGCCAGTAAGTTCTTAATAAGTTTGGGCTCTTCTACATAGTGTAACTCCAGTTTATTTATTCCATTTATTCAAATTTGGTCTATAGGGCTTCTTTTCTTCCTACTTTAATAGAGAATAGGAGTGAAAATATTAACTTTTTTCAAATAAAAGTTTATTTTGTATTCGAAAAAATTAAATATACAGATATACCTCTGTACCTGTTTAAAATTCATAAATCTAGCCTTTTGTTGTTTTTTATATATTTTGAAATATAATATACATAAAACATGACAGAAAAAATGAAAGTCCTCTTTGTATCCCCTTAGGTCCACATCCCCCCAGGTATGTGTATATGCCCATCATATACCAGATTTTCATACATGAGTTACTTCATTACTGGGCTATCTATTTTCTGTTTTGACCTGTTGACCGAGATCCTTTTAATCATCCCTACATCAGTGCCACCATATGTTAGTTATTCTACCTTTATTATAAGTTTTGAGATTTTGATATTCTTGCTTTTTGTCACATTTCTTAGCATTCAATTGCTGTTTTTCAACACTTCTGGCATATTACCTTTAGAATCAGTGATATTAAATATAGATGAATTTGAGAAGAATTTATATCTTTACAATATGAAGTCATTTCATTAATAAACACAGCATACCGCTCCATTTATTCATGTGTTTCCATTTATCCCTTAGCTCTTACAATAATATTGGAGAATTTCTTCATAAAGATCATGTTTATCTTTTATTAGGTTGTTCCCAAATATCTTACGCTTCTTGTTCTTCTTGTGAATGGGAACTTTAAAACACTTACATTCGGTTACATTGGTGGATAGGAATGCTATTGGTTTTTGTAAATCATCTTGTACCTGGAAACTCATTTGTTGGTTTTTACACTTTGTCTATGTAGACAAACACAGTATCTGTACATGATTATTTTCTCCTTTCTTTTCTAATCTTTGTATCTCCTTTCCCCACCTCACTGTCCCTATTTTACTGGATTTATTAGTGCCTTTCAAATTGTTCTGTTTTCTAATTCTTAAGTTTGATTCCTCTCATGTTTTTGTATCCGATGACTGTTGCTCATGCACGTGTAATTTTTGCCTGTGAGCTAATTTTCATCAGAATCCTCTTCTGTACAGATTAAGTGGTTTTTAGCTTATGGAAACATCTCCATAGACAGTTTCTGAGTTATTTTTTTCTCCACTCTAGCTTTTGTGGTTTATAGGTTCTGGACAAGTTTTTGCAACAGTTTCTTACTTTATGTTTTCACATCATAAAGGTATTGGAGATTTTGGGTCCCTGCTATCCTGGGGATACCAACTAGAGGCTTTGTTTTCTTGCTGCTTGCTCTGTTTCTATCCACGTCTTGGGGTCTCAACCCCTAGGTCCTATCCTTGGGCTGATAATGTGAGCTCTTTACTAATGGGAAGTTACTGCCGTGGCTCCCAGATTTACGCAGGGAGCTCAGGCAGTCAACTCCTAACCTGATTGACACCTTCTTCACTGCCATATCCTTGCTGCCTCCCTGAGGATTTTTTTTAATACCCAACCTCTCAGGCCTATACCCCTATACTGGTTTGTTTACTCTGACAAATTGCACAAGTTTCGTTTTAATCACAACTGAAATGTTTTCCCACTAAATGTTTGGCACTAGAAAATGTCCTTTAAAAATTTGGAGCATGGCTACCTACTTGAAATTTAAAAATGGTATTTCATTTGCACATAGTATGCGCGCACGCGTGTGTGTGTGTGTGTGTGTGTGTGTGTATGTGTATGTGTGTGTGTGTGTGTTTGTCTGTGTGTGTTGTTTTGGAAAAAGCCTCATCAAACATAGTTCTCATGAGTTTTCTTTATCTGTGTATGTGGGGAAAACTTAAAAAGCATAACACAATGAATGACAATTGGTATTAAGTAAATGGATCTTATAAAATGTTTGAAGTTACTTTTAGAAAACTTGTTTTTTGTAAGTCCTTGATATATTCTGTCTAAAATCATGTTCATAGTAGGACTCTCTGATACTAATTCAGAAGAATAAAACTGCATCGGGGCCCTCTGGTCATAAATTTTGACTTAGTAGAATTTCATACTAAAATCAAAGAGCCATAAAATACTAGAAATTTAGTTTGAAAATAAGTTTTTTACAGAAAATACAATGATACTATTTGAAGAAGGGGTTATGCATTTTATATAGCAGATTTTTTTTTTTCAGGGAGAGAAGGATACTTTTGTAAATACAGTGTTGCTTCTGCTACAAATTATATCATTCTTGTTTAGAAAAATGAATTCCCAATAAGTATTTGAAATATGTATTTAATGAGTTTACTGAGGATGGAATTTGAAATCTTGGATGAGAATACATTGTGGAGATAATGATTTTAAGTTTGAGGGGAAAAAAACCTAGTAACTGTAGAAAAGCCTTATGATGCTCCCCTCCTTCTCAGAATTTTTGATTATTTCAAATATTTTATGTATTGTGTTTTGTAATATTTAAAGAAAAATCAAATGTTCTTTTCCTTTTACCAAAATAGAGGGGAAAATGTGTCATGTCTTTGTCTCCTATCTCCTTCAGACACTGAAACACAAAGACTGTAGGTCTAGTTTCTACCCAGGGATAAACCTTAAAAGGTCTCGGCTGGCTATATCCTAGCGTTATGAAAGAGTTCCAGATGGGCTATGCAAGACCATATTTCTATCCCAGCTCTGGGAATTTAAGCAAATATCTTTCATTATTTAGAATTCCATTATAATGCTGTCATTCCATGAGACTATGAGCCTAGCGATCTAATACGAGGCCAGTGTGCAAATGGAGGCCTGTGGTTGTGAACAGCTTTCCCATCAATATTTGTGATATTTTTGTGCTGGTTGAAAACCAACTGGTTAAGTGTAGAGAGATCTGAAAAATCAGAATAAGAAGACAATGAAAGTAATAAAGTTTCTTCCTGAAGATCACCATTCTCTGCTCAGCTATTTTACATTTAAGGAATGTGATTGCCCCATGGCTTGTGAAGCAATATAGGAAGGTAAGCAGGTGTAGGTCCTGAAATTGGATGGACTTGACTTGAATTGACCAGGTCTAGGGACTTGAATTCATTATATGTAAATAGGGGATAAGAATCCATCCTTGTTGAGTCCTCATTAGCACTGAAAATAACATGACCAGCATGCAGCACACTGCACAACCTCAGTAAAGTCTAGCTGTTTTTATATAGTTTTTCCTGGTGTTTCCAGAGACACAAGTAATCTAGCAGGTATATACTTGGACAAAAAAAAAAAAAGTGAGCAATGCTCATTCTCCAACATAGACAGCAATTAAAGTTAGCAGATTCTAATCTTCGAACAATTTTGGACAAAAGGATAATACTCTGCCTCTAGAAACATGATTATCAGTTCTTGCATTAAAAGAAAAAAAACCTTGCCACTAATATGGACTCAGAGTATTACACCTTACTCACTTGTGAGTAAAAACGGGGGAACCAACATATTTATTTTCTTTCAGAAAATAAAATTAAACAAAAATTTAAAACCCCAACAGCAGAAACAACAGGCATTGCAAAAGAGCGTTATAATCTTTCTCCTTGGATGGAGGTGGGGCAAAAAAATAAAAAAGACCAGGATATTTAAAGACTTGATGCATAATTTATGTGCAGGGCTATTTTTGCAGGCTTTTGTAATAGCAAAAGAGATGAGATGGCATCAGCAAAAATGAAATGGAAGTGGAGTTTAGATTAATCTCAAAATAAGTTCCCCGAAAAGAAGCCCCTGAATATATGGTTCTTCCCTCAACAATTATGGGAAGGTGTGACAATTTAAAAGTCCTACAAAACTGGTGGAAAAAAATTCAGGCAAAACCCAATTTCCCATTCAGATGAGGTCATTGTAAATGTCAATATTTCCATCAGCATCAGCGATTGCAGTTTGGAGTTGGAACATCCTGAAGCAGAATTCTAGAGTGCTTCACTCTAGTAGCTAACGTTTGACCAGTGCGCTATACTGGTTTTATGCAGTATCACATATAATTTGTTAATGATTAATTTAAAAATTACTCAGCGATGTTAAAATAATAGTCAATAATTTATCTTCCTTGTGATGTAATAAATGAGTGACAACTGGGCTCTGAAGCAACAAATACTTGAGCACCTGATGTGTGCTAGAGTGTTCTAGGCTTAAGGCATTTGATAGTAAACACTCAAAGTCCCCTAGCTTCTACTTTAGCTCTGGAGGACAGGCAATAAACAAATAGACAACTTTATGAATAAAATAATTTTAGGAAGTGAAAAGTTCTATGAAGTCATTAAAATCAGGCACAAGATCGGGAATGCCCAGATAATGAGAGCACCTTCAGCCAGGTCAGGCAGAAGGCTGCCGAGCGGAGGTGGCCTTTGAGCTAAGTCCTGCATCATGAGAAAAAGGGAGGTGTAGAATACAATTCTATGCAGTAAGTAGCAAGTATGAAGAACTTGACACCAGAATAAGGCTAGCGTGCTCTAAGGACTGAGAATAGACCAGTATGGCTGGTGCATATGGGAGAAAGGAGCAGTAAATAGAAAATAAGGTCAAGGAGGACACGTGTATACTTGTCTATGAACTGCAGAAATACACAAAGGTGGATTTTAAAGGTAAAGCATCATGACTATTTACTAAATAATTAGGGAGAGGCTTGTGGGCATTTAAAAAACTTTACATGTGATTTATTTAAATAGTAGTGATCCCTACCAAACTAGAGAAAAGGAATATGACTAATTGTGTACTGTATATTTTATAATATATTATTTGATTTTCCTAATCACTGTTCTTTTCCAGAGTATGGTATTGAGGCTTACCGAAGTTAATGGATTGTCCAAGGTCATAAAGCCAGGGTTATGAACTCTAGCAGGTGTCAGTCCCCTCACAGAGAATAGCTATGCCCCAGGGAATGGCTTCCCCTGCACCCATGTTATGGATGGCAGAGTCATTTTACTATGCGTGATTACATAGCCCTTTCATGTCTTATAAAGTAAACTGTATTTATGAAAGCAGAAATACACCAGCAATGCTCACAACATCTGCAACAACCTCACATTTCCAGTGCAAATTGTCCTTACAACATGATCATTTCAAAAAGAAGAAAATATGAACCATAGTAGTTGTTCAAACAAGTAACACATCAAATGCTGGGCAAAGGACAAAGAAGATATGTCTTTGTAAAAATTCACTCATCAGAGCTAGGAGTGGTGGCATGTGCCTGTAGTCCCAGCTACTCTCAAGGCTGAGACAGTAGAGTCATTTGAGCCTAGGAGTTTTAGGCCAGTCTGAGCAACATAGGGAGAAACCTGTTTCCCAAAATAAAACACAAAATGAAACAAAAAATTCACTCATGAAAAAATAAGCATTTATAGTTAGCAGAAATGACCCCTCAATGTTTGAGAACACGAATAGTGTTAGAAAGCAATTTCATAATTCATTTCAGTAGTTATAAAACTCTTCCTTTGACACAACAAAAATTTTACTCTTGGGAATGTAAAAAAAAAATTTAAGTGTAAGAACATTACTTACACATGAATATATTATTTATGGCACTTTCTTTAATGCACAAAAAATCCTCAAACAAGGGCAAACAGGCTCTTGATGAATTACTGTGCTGACATTTAAATTAATCCTTATGAAGATGATATAGCTTCATGAAGATATTACCTAAAATGTAACACTTGAGTGAATAGAGCAGAACAGGAAAGAAGCAAGGTAGTCTTTTTTAAAATTTTAATTTAATTTTAAGTTCCAGGATACACATGCAGGATGTGCAGATTTGTTACATAAGTAAACATGTGTCATGGTGGTTTGTTATACTTATCAACCCATCACACAGATGTGAGGCCCAGCATGCATTACTATTTATCCTGATGCTCTCCCTCTCCTCCCTGTATCCATGTGTTCTCATTGTTCAGTTCCCACTTATAAGTCAGAGCTGAAGTGAGAACATGCAGTATTTGGTTTTCTGTTCCTGCGTTAGTTAGCTGAGGTTGGTGACTTCGAGCTCCATCTATGTACCTGCAAAGAGCATGATCTCATTCCTTTCTATGGCTGCATAGTATCTCATGGTGTATATGTACCCTATTTTCTTTATCCAGTCTATCACTGACAGGCATTTGGGTTGATTCTATATATTTGCTATTGTGAATCGTGCTGCAATGAACATACACATATATGTGTCTTTATAATGGAATGATTTATATTCCTTTGGATATATACCCAGTAATGGGATTGCTGGGTCAAATGGTATTTCTGCTTCTAGGTCTTTGAGGAATTGCCATACTGTCTTCCACAATGGTTAAACTAATTTACATTCCCACCAACAGTGTAAAAGCATTCCTGTTTCTCCACAGCCTCACCAGGATCTGTTTATTCTTCACTTTTAAATAATTACCATTCTGACTGGCATGAGATAGTATCTCATTGTGGTTTTGATTTGCATTCCTCTAATAATTACTGATGTTGAGCTTTTTTTCATATGTTTGTTGGTTGCATGTATGTCTGATTTTGAGAAGTGTCTGTTCATGTGCTTTGCCCACTTTTTAATGGGGTTGTTTTTTTCTTGTAAATTTGTTTAAGTTCCTTGTAGATTTTGGATATTAGACTTTTGTCAGATGGATAGATTGCAAAAATTTTCTCCCATTCGGTAGGCTGTCTGTTCACTCTGATGATAGTTTCTTTGGCTGTGCAGAAGCTCTTTAGTTTAATTGTATCCCATTTGTCAATTTTTGCTTTTGTTGCAATTGCTTTTGGCATTTCCATTATGAAATCTTTGCCTGTGCCTATGTCCTAAATGGTATTGCCTAGATTTTCTTCTAGGGTTTTTATAGTTTTGGAGTTACTCCAACTTGAGTTAATTTTTGTATAAGGTGTAAGGAAGGGATCCAGTTTTAATTTTCTGCATATGGCTAGCCAGTTCTCCCAGCACCATTTATTAAACAGGGGATCCCTTCCCCATTCCTTGTTTATATCAGGTTAGTTGATCAGATGGTTGTCCAATATCAGATGGTCTTATTTCTGAGTTCTCTGTTCTATTTCATTGGTCTATGTGTCTGTTTTTGTAGCAATACTCTGCTGTTTTGGTTATTTTAGCCTTGTAGTATAGTTTGAAATCAGGTATCATGATGCCTCCAGCTTTGTTCTTTTTGCTTAGGATTGTCTTAGCTTAGCTAGGTTGTCTTTGCAGATCATGTCATCTGCAAACAGGGACAGTCTGGCCTCCTCTCTTCCTATTTGAATGAGTTCAAGCATTGTGGAAGACAGTATGGCAGTTCCTCAAAGATCCAGAAGCAGAATACCATTTGACCCAGCAATCCCATTACTGGGTATATGTCTGAAGTAATATAAATCATTCTGTTATAAAGATACATGCATGTGTATGTTCATTGCAGCACTATTCACAATAGCAAATTTCTTTCTTTCTCTACATAGCTTTATTTCTTTCTCTTGCCTGATTGTCCTGGCCATAACTTCCAATACTATGTTGAATAGGAGTTATGAGGGACTTTATTGCAGTCTTGTGCCCGTTTTCAAGGGCAAGGCTCTCAGCTTTTGCCCATTCAGTACGATATTGGCTGTGGCTTGGTCACATAAGGCGCTTATTATTTTGCGGTATGTTCCATAAATACCTAGTTTATTGAAAGTTTTTAACATGAAGCGATGTTTAATTTTATCAAAGGTCTTTTCTGTGTCTATTGAGATAATCATGTGGTTTTTGTCTTTAGTTCTGTTTATGTGATGAATTATGTTTATTGATTTGCATATGTTGAACTGCCTTGCAACCCAGGGATGAAGCTGACTTGATCATGGTGGAAAAACTTTTTGATGTGCTGCTAGATTGGGTTTGCCAGTATTTTATTGAAGATTTTTGCATCAATGTTCATCAGGAATATTGTCCTGAAGTTTTCTTTTATTGTTGTATCTCTGGCAGGTTTTGGTATGAGAATGATGCTGGCCTCATAAAATGAGTTAGGGAGGAGTCCCTGTCTTTCAATTGTTTGGAATAGTCTCAAAAGAAATGGCACTAGCTCCTATTTGTACTTCTGATAGAATTCAGCTGTAAATCTGTCTAGTCCTGGACTTTTTTTGGTTGATAGGCTATTTGTTAGTGCTTCAATTTTAGAGCTTGTTATTTTCTATTCAGGGATTCAACTTCTTCCTGGTTCAGTCTTGGGAGGGTGTATGCATCCAGGAATTTATCCATTTCTTCTAGGTTTTCTAGTTTATTCGCATAGAGGTGTTTATACTATTTGCTGATGGTGGTTTATATTTCTGTGGGGTCAGCCATGATATCCCCTTTATCATTTTTATTGTGTCTATTTTATTCTTCTCTCTCTTCTTCTGTATTAGTCTAGCTAGCGATCTATTTTATTATTATTTTTTTAAATCTCCTGGATTAATTGATTTTTTCGAATGGTTTTCCGTGTCTCTATGTCCTTCATTTCTGCTCTGATCTTGGTTATTTCTTGTCTTCTGCTAGCTTTGGGGTTTCTTTGCTCTTAGTTCTCTAGTTTTCTTAGTTGTGATGTTAGGGTGTTGATTTGAGCTCTTTCTAGCTTTTTGATGTGGGCAATTAATACTAGACATTTCCCTCTTAACTCTGCCTTAGCTGCATCCCATAGTTTCTGGTACATTATGTCAAATATCTTTGTTCTCATTGGTTTCAAAGAACTTCTTTATTTCTGTCTTAATTTCATTATTTACCCAGGAGTCATAAAGGAGCAGGTTGTTCAATTTCTATATAGTTGCATAGTTTTGAGTGAGTTTCTTAGTCTTGAGTTCTAATTTGATTGTGCTGTGGCCCTAGAAACTGTTATGATTTTAGTTCTTTTGCATTTGCTGAGGAGTGTTTTACTTCCAACTGTGTGATTCGTTTTAGACTAAGTTCCATGTGGTGCTGAGGAGAATGCATATTCTGTTGTTTTTGGGTGGAGAGTTCTGTAGATAACTATCTGGTCCATTTGACCCAGAGCTGAGTTTAAGTCCTGAATATCCCTGTTAATTTCTGTCTCAACGATCTGTCTAAAATTGACAGTGGGTTGTTAAAGTCTCGAACTATTATTGTGTGAGAGTCTAAGTCTTTGTCAATCTCTAAGAACTTTTTTTTATGAATCTGGCAGCTCTTGTATTAGGTACATATGTATTTAGGATAGTTATCCCTTTTTGTTGAATTGAACCCTTTACTATACTGTAATAGCCTTCTTTGTCTCTTTTGATCTTTGTTGGCTTAACTGCTTTTTCTATTTTCCATTTGCTTGGCAAATTTTCCTCATCCTTTTACTTTGAGCCTGTGTGAGTCTTTGCATATGAAATGGATCTCTTGAATACAGCACGCCAATGGATCTTGACTCTTTATGCAGCTTACCATTCTGTGTCTTTTAATTAGGGCATTTACAAGGTTAATATTATTATGTATGAATTCGATCCTATCATCATGATGCTACCTGGTTATTTTGCAGACTTGTTGATGTAGTTGCTTCATAGTGTCATTAGTCTTTGTACTTCAGTGTGCTTTCGTATTGGCTGGTAATAGTTTTTCCTTTCTGTATTTAGTGCTTCCTTCAGGAATTCTTGCATGGCAGGCCTGGTGGTGATGAATTCCCTCAGCATTTGCTTATCTGAAAAGCATTTTATTTCTCCTTTGCTTATGAAGTTTAGTTTGCTTGGATATGAAATTTTGGGTTGGAAATTCTCTTCTTTAAGAATGTTGAATATTGGCCTTCAATTTCTTCTGGCTTGCAGGGTTTCTGTTGAGAGGTCTGCTGTTAGTCCAGTGGGCTTCCCTTTGTAGTTACCTAGTCTTTCTCTCTGGTTGCCCTTAACATTTTTTCTTTCACTTCCACCTGGAGAATCTGATGATTATGTGTCTTGGGGTTGATCTTCTCATGAAGTATCTTACTAGGGTTCTCTGGATTTCCTGAATTTGACCATTGGCCTGTCTTGCTAGGTTGGGCAAGTACTCCTGGATGATACCTCGAAGTATGTCTTCCAAGTTGGTACCATACTCCTCATTTCTTTTAGGTATCCCAATCGATTGTAGGTTAGAGGTTTTTTTTTTTTTTTTTTTTTTTTTTTTTTTTTTACATAATCTCACAATTCTCTATGGTTTTGTTCATTCCTTTTTCTCTAATCTTGTTTGCCTGTCTTATTTCAGCAAGATAGTCTTCAAACTCTGAAATCCTTTCCTCTGCTTAGTCTATTGACCATTAATACTTGTGGTTGCATTGTGAAGCTCTCATGTTTTGTTTTTCAGCTCCATCAGGTCATCTATTGCTCTCTCTAAACTGGTTATTCTGATTAACAGCTCCTGTAATGTTTTATCATGGTCTTAGTTTCTTTGCATTGGGTTAGAACAAGCTTCTTTAGCTCAGTGAAATTTGTTATTACCAACCTTCTGAAACTTACTTCTGTGAATTCATTCATCTCAGCCTCAGCCCAGTTCTGCACCCTTGTTGGAGAGGCATTGTGATTACTTGGAGGAGAAGAGGCACTCTGGCTTTTTGAATTTTCAGCATGTTTTTCATTGATTCTTTCTCATCTTCGTGAGGTTATTTAGCTTTGATCTTTGAGGCTGCTGACCTTTGGATGGGGTTTTTGTGGGGACTTTTTGATTGATGCTGTTGTTGTTGCTTTCTGTTTGTTTTTCTTTTAACAATCAGGCCCCTTTTCTGAAGGTCTGCTTCCATTTGCCAGGGATCCAGTCCAGTCCCTATTTGCCTGGGTCCCTTCTGCACCTAGAGATGTCACTTGTGGAGGCTGCAGAACAGTAAAGATGGCTCTCTGCCCCTTCCTCTGGGATCTCTATCCCAGAGGGCACCAACCAAATGTCAGTGGGAATGCTCCTGTGTAAATTGTCTGGTGACCCATGTTGAGGGGATCTCACCCAGTCAGGAGGCATGACCCACTTCACAAAGCACTCTGATTTCTCCCTGGTAGAGGGGGTGCACTGCGCTGGGGGAAATGTCCCTCATCCAGAATGTCTAGATTCTTAAGAGCCAGGAGGGGGAATGGCTAAGTCTGCTGAATCATGAAGACTGAGGCCATCCCTTCCCCCAGGGGCTCCCTCCCAGGGAGATCAGAGTTATGTCCATAAACCCCTGGCTGGCCTTGCAGAAATTCCCATGGGGAGGCCCCACCCAGTGAGTAGGGATGGGACATGGTCCTGCCTAAAGGTGTAGTCTGTCCATGATCTGCCACAGCCGCTGTGATGCACTGTGGGGGATTCCTCTTGGGTCTAAATCACCCAGTCGCCCTGACACTGGCAGGGGAATAACTGCAGACTGAAACTGCAGTGATGGCGGCCACCCCTCCCGCCAGGAGCTCAGTTGTCTTAGGTAGCAGGCAGCCACAGTGATGGCAGCCGCTCCTCCCCTGAGAACTTGGTAGTCTTGGGCAGTCTCCAGCTGAGTGGCCACCAAGATTCTGCACAGCTCTGTGCTTGGGATCTAAGGCCCTGCTGGCGTGGGCTCATAAGGGGGATCTCTGGATCCGTGGGTTGCACAGATCCATGGAAAAAGTGTGGCTTCCTGTGTGGAGTAGTACAGTTACCTCCTCACTTGGCTGGGGGTGGGATCTCCCCCAGCCATGTGGCTCCTGGGTGGGCTGTCACTCCACCCTATTTTTATTTGCTTTCCATGGGTTGCACCAACTGCCTAGTTAGTCCCAATGAGAGAAACCTGGATACCTTGGTTGCCAATGCACTCACCATTTTCATTCTTCTTGTGGGGAGCCTCTGACTATAGCCATTTCTATTCAGCCTTTTAGTCCCTCCTCCCAAGATAGTCTTAATAGCATTTTAAGATTTGCATCAGCACCTTCAGAAAGGCTAGAAATGAACAAAATGTTAAAACTAGCAGTTTGTACCTACGTTGCCATTTCAAGAATTTTAATTTAATATTTTGCCTTCTATTTTATTTTTACAATAAATAAAATACATTTTAGCAAATAATTTGTTTGGAGTTCTGCTTTCATGTTGGATGTTAAAAATTACGTCCTCCCATACCAGTCCTACCTTCTGTTTACCGCTCAGCCTTGCTCTGAGCTGTGGGGAAAGAGGAGAGGAGACAGCAGGGAAGGGAATCAGAGAGGTTTTCTGCATGATCTGCTCTTGTTCAGGACCATGGATGGATGCTGGTGGCAAGACTCTGTCCTCCTTCTGATGTGTAACCCTGTTTATACCCAGAGAAATATTCCTAACTTGAACTGCATAAGGGACGTGCTATTATGACAAAGGGTTGCAATTGGCCCTAAGTACAAACCCTTCCATCTTCAGCATGTGGAGAAATTTGGAGAAACTCAGTGTCAGAAGAATTGACAGAGAAAAATCAATAAACCAACAGAAAGGCCATGGGAGAGGTTTGTTTCTCCAGCACAGAGGCTCCAAAAATACTTGTACTTCCTTTCATTGTCCAGTTCATGGTTATCAGCCCCAGTGGGATGAATGATTAAAAACAACACAACATTCCTAAAGCTTCAAATGCCTCACTGTGATCATTAGCAGATTTAGCTTCCTAATGATCTTCCCACTGAAATGTCAACAGGAATACAAATACACACACAAAAGATTACAATGACATTGGTAATAAGGGCTGTTGTTCATCAATGGGTTACTTTCTTGGAAAATTTCCTAAAGGAATCAAGAAATGTCAGAAGTTCTCTCATTCCAAAACATCTCTAAATGAACAATGTATTAAGGCAAGTGAAAATGAGGAAGGGATTTTAGTTCATCCCCTGCTATATCCTCACATGAGAAACTCAGGGTCAATGCTGCCGAGCAGATATCCTGAGTAAATATCTTCCTCACTCCCCAAGTAGCAGCATCCTGAGGGGCAGTTTCCTGTATTTGGTCCTTCCCCACACTCCTCCTTGACTCAGCAATGCCACTCCACATACTTTGCAGGGACTACAACTCTCAATGGTAAAAGCAAAAGGACTAGCCCATGCATCCTGGGATATAGGATATCAGCAGCAGCTGGGGGATTGGCCGAAGCTGCTTGGTACCAGTGTGATAAGGGGATTTGGTATTTTCCTATACTTCTTCTTGCACATGATTTGAAAAGTTACCTTAAAATAAATCAACTCTCCAATAGCCAGAGGCCATGTAAAAGGAGCCTTGTTCCACTACAGCTCCCCTAAATATGAGTCAACTTGATGTTGTACTTGTATCAGTATCTGTGCACAAGGGCTTGTCCTCAGCTCTTAATGGGAGACACTGATTCTGACAACATCAGAAAAGATGGTGATAGGAATCACAGGAAATACATATACCTTGTGCATGGGAAAATGCAGACCTGCTTAGTGCTGTCTTCATTCAACCTGAGGACACAAAGACAAAGTTCACATGAGGTTTAGAGAGAAAGACTCTTACACAACACAAGGGAATTAGTTCCTTATATATGCAGAGGCAAGGTGAACCTGTGAAAATTATTTACTAAAGTTATGAAAAAGAAAACTTAGATAATGTTTACTCTTATTTCTCAATAATAATTTATGAAATGAGATTAGGAAGAGAAAGCTACAGATAAAAGTTTAAGAATCAGAATGACTGGCTGGGCACAGTGGATCTTGTCTATAATCCCAGCACTTTGGGAGGCTGAGGCGAGGGAACTGCTTGAGCTCAGGAGTTCAAGACCAGCCTGGGCAACATGGTGAAATCTCATCTCTACGAAAAATACAAAAATCAGTGGGACATGTGGTGCATGTCTGTAGTTGGTGTAGGCTGAGGTGGGAGGATCACTTGAGCCTGGGAGGCATAGGTTGCAGTGAGCTGAGACTGCATTTCTATACTCCAATCTGGGTGACAGAGTGAGACCTTGTCTCAGAAAAAAGAAAAAAAAAAAACCAGAATGACTAACTTTGTGTTGGCATGACTGGAAAATAGAATACAATGGATCAATGCCTTTAACACATTGATAGAAAGATTTCTACACTCAGTCATAAAGGCATTTTTACACATAAGATCTCAAACAATGAACCTTCCATGCACCATTTTTGAGAAGGCTACTAGTACTTTGAGCAAAGGAGAGCTGTGGAAATCTAGTCTTCAGAATGCTTTGCATGGGTTGGGGGATATCTTTTCCGGTCTCTGGTTCTAACTATCATTTAATAATTCCACAAAATGAAATTCTGTGACATAATGAACAAAGAATGATGTGAATTTTCACAAATTGATATAGCAAAACATGCACTGTTTATCAATAAGTGAGAAACAAGAGTTGTAAAACAGTAAGTCAAATATGTGGGAATCTTTCATTGACCCCACCTTCTCCATTCTGCTCTATGGTCCTGAAGGCTGAGCTGCTCAGACTGTGTCAAACTACATCTGGTTGGAGCCCAGAAGGAGTCTAGAAGAAAGGAATAAGGGCAGAGTTTTATTTCCCTGACTCTAACCCTGTAAGCTGGCTGGGTCCCTTGATTTAGGGTCCTGTGAAGCATCCCTCTCTACATGCCCTGTCTGTCTTCAGATCTGGTAACCACATCCTCAGTCCTAGGGAGGTAGTGGCACCCACTGTGAAAGCCCTAGGGTATTGCATTTTCCCTGCATCCATACTGCCACAACTTGAATGCAGTTATTAAATTCTCCTCACTTTATTTCTGTATATGGTGAATTTTCTGGAAAGATGAAACTGAAGTGCAAATCGTAGTCAGCTCTAGAAAGTGAATTTGGAGGGAAGAAAAGGAAGGAACTATAACTTACACATTATCTAATTAATAGATACAAATTTTAATTAATCTATTCATTTAATGCTTATTATTTGAATTTTATGATTTATATTATATAAAATATAAATTTATTACGATAGGCTACTAATTTAAATAGCAAAAACAAACTTAAAGGAAAAGCAAAATTGACACCTAATTTCTGATCAGTAGACTCAGAACTTTTGAACCAGAATCTAGCTACCGAGAAAGAACTTCTTTATACTATTTCACGTCAGCAGGGTTACACAGAGCAGTGGGCTTCTGATTTCATTAAAATATGTTTTGCAAGGCATTTATCAGTTTCTCAGGATATAATAGAGATAACTTTGTAATTGGAGAAATTTATTTAGAATTCCCCATGAGACTTCATGAGAGGAACTATTATATCGCATGACTTAAAGTTTTATTTATACTGTGTGTATATCAGCTTCCTTAATCAGTAACTAATACTCTTGTTTTACTGTCCCAAAGTTTGTTTTGGTTTTTGTTTTTAGCATATTCCATTATAGCATGATATCTGAGATTTAAAAGTTATTTTCATGCTGTGCCTATACTTGACTGGTGGGTTTCAGTTTTCCATGTGGAATTTCGTTTTGTGTCAGGTCTTTGGAATCAGACGTTTTGCTACTTCAAAATAGAGCACTCCTCTGGGAGTTGGGGCCATGATAGTAAAGCCAAGTGAGACGCAAGTTCAAATTATTTTCCAGAAAAACCAAATCATAAAAAAATGTGGTTTTTGACTTTCTGAATTTTACTCCCACGAAATCAACACATGTGGCAAGTTAGGCCTTTTAATTAGTAGGTTTTCTGTTGAAGACAAGTTTAACTGATAAAAAGAGCATGCAACAGTTTTGAGATAATTTATAATTGGTTCTGTCCTGCTTCCACATTTGCTGAGATGAACGTGTGTGTCCCTCCCGGTGGAACATAATGGGAGGGCATAATATCCCACAAGGCGTATATTTGGGTTCAAGGAAGAAGGATTCAGATGCAGAAGAACATAAAAACATTTTAGCAACATGTCTCATTCATTTCTTGGTAATTTAGCAAGCATGTACACAACTTTTGACCTGAGGGATAGAAAGGCAAAGACAGGCCCTGTGCTTGAGAAACTCAGTATCTAATTGTCACAAGAACACTAGAGGAGCAGTGTTTCTAAGCCCAGGGAGTGAAGAGACCCCTTTGAAGGAAAACAAGTGCTTAAGGCCTCTCAGGTTGATTTAAAACTGTTTTATTATATAATGTTACCTGCATAAATATAAACAAGTGTAACTATTGAACATTTTATACACTCCTTAAAATTACAGCTTGGACTGGGTGTGGTGGCTCATGCCTGTAATCCCAGCACTTTGGGAAGCCAAGGAGGGTGGATCACCTGATGTTAGGAGTTTAAGACCAGCCTGACCAACATGGCAAAACCCCATCTCTACTAAAAATACAAAATTAACTGGGCATGGTGGTGCATGCCTGTAATTCCAGCTACTTGGGCGGCTGAGATTGGAGAATCACTTGA